>NW_009953074.1:424401-443441 GCF_000747805.2 Chaetura pelagica
AGCAGGACCAAGATTTTGGTGGGAGCCTTTGGACATGAATACAGTACAAACAATAATTGTGTGCTTCAACGTGGAGTACAACCAGAGCTCCGTTTTCCCAGTTACTATTGAGTCTGGATCCTCCAGTATTTTACTTGGAATACAGTCACTTGTCAGAGAGGCAGTGAACCACTCAAAAAATGAACTAGACCTTGACTGCCACTACTGAAATACTCACAAATTAAAGTGTTGAGCTGTTTGTCAGGTCTGGGGAGAAGCAACCCAAACGTTGTCCCCTTAAATCTAATTACCCTAGGACAAGTACACAGATATATGCAGCTTTCAAGTATTCATTCCTCACAGACCAATGAATATTATCACACAGTATTTTCTCTCCCTTCAGAAGAAAAGGTTAAGCCCCAATTTGATTGACAGACATCCCAGCCAAAACACCAGAGAAATACAGAAGTATGAGCAGATAGCATTTAGCATTGTATTTTAAAGTCATGCCTAAAAATGTAGACATAGAAATGCACTTGAAAGACAGCAAGGTGAGTCAGAGAAACTGTGGCTGCCCCATCCCTGGCAGTGTTGAAGGGCAGGTTGGATGGGGCTTGGAGCAGCCTGGGCTGGTGGGAGGTGTCCCTGCCCATGCAGGGGGGTTAGAACTAGATGATCTTAAAGGACTCTTCCAACTCAAACCATTCTATGATTCTATGTTTCTATGATTCAGACATCCAGCAATTACATTGTACTTAAAATGAGTGAGAAGGTTGTTGCTGGGGTCAGGAGAGAACACTTTGTCAAGCTGTGTTAAACGAAGCACTTGCCTTGTGTCTTTCTTCAGAGCTGCTCTGTGAAACACAGCATCTAGTAATTTAAAGGTGACATGAAGAACAACATAGAGGGTTTCAGGAAGAAAAGCCTGACCATGTCCATTTGCTTCCAGTTGCAATGGGATGGACAAGAGAAGACAAAAGATGGCTTGGCATATATGCCAGCACATCTCAGCATGCTCCAGCTCTGCTGAAGGGTGAAGGACTCTGAGTGTCTTGTTCAGGATCTCTGCATAGCAGTGCAGCTTGACTTCATGCACTGAGATTTAATTCTGGCATCCACTGACAAGCACAGTCGCCTGCATCTTGAAGATGTCCTAACTCCTCCACAACAGGTGTGATGTTTGAAATCATGATCCAGCTTATACTGTAGATACCATCGTATATGGAGTGAGATACTCAGGGCATACAAGGACTGCCCTGGTGTTTCCATTTCCAAAATGTATTTCGTCCAACATTTTAATTTGAGATCAGCATTTATTCTGTGTTCCTTCAATCTGACCATTCTCAGCATGCAACAGGAGAGCAGCAGGTAGGATGTCTCCCTTGTATGCTGAATGACATGATAATTTGAAAAACAGCTTGGTCATGCCAATCTCCTGCAACCTTGATGTGTACCAGCTGCAGTTCCTGTGGGGTATGCTCTGTTTTGGCTAGTTCCCTGATCCAGCTCTGGTTTTTCTGACCCTGTGTCCAGTATTTTGGCTTTCTGAAATTCTTGGAGTTCCCCAAGTGTCTTCTTCTGCACGCAGTGCAGTTATATTTACTCTTTCATCAAACAGCAACACAAAAGAGCTTGCCACTATTTTCCTTGGCACAGTACATGTATATAATGTCCTGATGGCCACTGTCTCAAGAGGCAAGACTCTGAGTGCTACTGTTTGCTGTGAGATGTCCAGTGTGAAAGTTACACTCCTGTGCAACTTAGTGCATTTAAACATCACTAAATTCACACTAAATATTCACAGAGCTTTAAAGAGCCCCACAAGTTCTGAGCTGACCCCTTAGTCTGTTCTTTGTGATTGCAGTAGAAGCACATAATAGCATGTGCCCTTTAATGGGATTTCAAAAGCCTTTAGAATCCTTTAATAAAATAAAAAAATAAAAAAATTACAATCAACAGAAAATAAAGCTGCACTTTCAATTAACAAGGACAATTACTTCTAATTGTAAAGCTCATACATTTTTCAAAAGATGAGATATTATTTTGCCTTAATTGCTTGGTGCATTGAATAGGCAATTAAAAACACATTCAATTTGGACCCACAGATAACAAGGAGAAAAATTTCTGTACTGAGCAGATTACAGTTGTGAGTGTGTCTCTGTTTTCACTTTAAAACCAATAAAGGAGCTTCCTGGGCATATTTCATGGTTCCTCCATTATTGTCACTGCAGATAAGATAAGTTTCCATTAAAACCAGGTGATTTTGGGGGGAGTTGACTTAATGTTCCTGCAGACAGAAGCAGGTTGTCACCCAGCCCCAGGGAGATAGATCTGTATGGTTTTGAAAACACTGGGTTGCTTGGGCTCCCCGAAGCCATGCAGAAGCTGCCCTCTGCTTTCTAGGGGATGAACCCCAGCAATTAAACAGTGATGGGGACTCTGTTGGTTCTGAAGTGCAGATGCTCTAAAGGAAGTAACAGAAATATGTCCCCTTTACACCCCATGCTGATGTATGCTGTTAACCTGCTAGCTCACAATTGCAGAAAATGGGTAAAAAGAAGAATTCACATGATTTCTCACTCTCTCCTCTGGTCTCACTCCTGTAAATATTGAGTACATCAGCCAGGTTTAGAGAGGAACTTGCTACCCCTTGAACTGAAGCAGACAAGCCCTAGAGAGCCATGTTCCTCTCTGCTACATAGCATCATCGTGGGACAAATTTACATGTGAGTCCATTTGTGCTGCTATTTATCTGCAAACCAAGAATGACATATGCAAATAAACCAGTCACAACTGAATGTACTTTGCAAACTAGGATAGCTTCTGTATTACAGCTCTGTTCTTATTGTTCATTTAAATCCTGCCTTCCTCCAAAATCCTTTCTCAGTTAAAGAAACCCAGGCTGTCAGAGGGCACTAATAATAAATATAATTAGTAACTCCCAGGTATTACTAAAGGTAGAAAGGATGTTAAGTATAAGATAGCAAGTATAAGTACAAGATAGCAAGACCAAAAGTTATCACTGTCCATCTCTCCACTCCCTCATGCTGTAGGGGAAGCAGAATGGTGGAAAGCTGCAGTCCAGGCCTTGGTCATAATGAGTGTTCAAACCAGCATTCAGTACAGGCAACTGAAGATCCAGGCTCTGCCTCTGAACTTTCTCGAGCATCAAAGCTAATGTGCATTAGAAAATTCTTCTAATTATTTTTCTGTTTGTGCAGTCCAATTAATTTTAGCCATACTTAAAGTTAATAGGTGATATTACCATCCAAAGAACTTTCAAAGCCAAAACAAACCACCAATTGCCTTTTTGTTGTTGTTGGGGTTTTTTTTGTTAGATGTGTGCTCAGGAAAGCACAAAGTACTTATTTCTTTCCTCATGCTTTATCACACATACAAATGTATTGCATCAAGATGTCTTTACTTCAACTGCTTGAATGCCTGGAGCTAAGACAACAGAGAGGTGACTAAAAGACTGATCAGATGCTTAAAGGTAAGCCTACCTAAGCATCTAGCTGATCTGGAGACTCTAATGAAAACAATTGTGGAAACTTAATTCATTAGACTTTAGTCTTTATTGATTTCTTGCCAGGACAATTTATAGAGTTGCAGCTCACAATTTCATGCAAAGATTCTTAGAGAACTAGTAAAGGAGCAAAAGACAGAGTTCTTGTGTTCATGGCTGAGCAATTCTGGCTCCTGCCTGTCTCCCAGAAAGCTCATTTAGTTCTCCAGGAGAAGGGAGTTGATGATGTGAACCCAGGAAGAGGGTGCAGATCAGTCTTACTGAGGTTGCGGTCGGGGATTAACCCATTTAATAGGAAGTTATTGTCTGGAGCTGTGAGAGCTGAGACAACAGACCAGGATGGAGGGGGCAGAGAGGGCTGTGGCCTTGCTGCAAGGACTTAAACCCATTTACACAGCTCTTCTAAATGCTTTCTTTCTGTAACAATCTGAGGCAAAATTCATCCTAATGGTTTGAGTAGTTTCTGTACAAATGATAGAGCTTTGATAGTAAAAAGCTCTAATTTATTTATTCATGTAACAGAGAGATGTAAACTTTGGCTAATTTTGCTAGATGGCATTCCCAGCACTGTGTCCTTTGCTGATAACTACTGATAACTTTGTACTCTCAGCTCCTCACTAAAGGATGTTGCTCACTTTGCACTTTAAAGCATCATCCCGAAAGTCCCCTGGTGCCATAACTAACCCAACCAGCAGGTCCCTCTGAACACCCCAAGCTCATGGCAACACATGGAGGGGCAGAGGAGTGGATCAGCTACAGTGTGGCCATCGAGTCCAGGGCTCTGATTGTCCCCCTGTACTTGGCACTGGTGAGGCTGAACCTCAAATACTGTGTTCAGTTTTGGGCCCTTCACTTCAAGAAAGATGTTGAGTTGCTGGAGCAAGTCCAGAGAAGGGCAATGAAGCTGGTGAAGGGTCTGGAGCATAAGTCTTATGAGGAGCAGCTGAGTGAACTGGGGCTGTTTAGCCTGGGGAAAATGAAGCTGAGGGGAGACCTTATCACTCTCTACAACTACCTGAAAGGAGGTTGTAGTGAGGTGTGTGCCAGTGTCTTCTCCCAAGTAGCAAGTGATAGAACAAGAGGAAATGGCCTTAAGTTGTGCCAGGGAAGGATTAGTTTGGATATTAGAAAAAATTTCCTCACTGAAAAGTTTATCAAACATTGGAACAGTCTGCCTGGGAAGTGGTTGATTCACCATCCCTGGAGCTATTTAAAGGATGTGTAGATATGGTGCTGAGGGACATGGTTTAGTGATGTATTAGGTTAATGGTTCAATTTGATGACCTTTTCTAACCAAAATCACACTATGATTCTATGACAATGTGGTGACATCTGAGTGGTTTTCAGTTCCAGGTGTTGATGGTGAGCCCAAAAGCTGCCTAGGAAGCAAAGCTTGCCCACACTGCACAGGGTATCACCCTGCTGTGTTAGCTGCTGACTCAGGCTGGCTTTGGTACCTACCATGCTGCTTCTGGAAGGAAGTTCCTGTGATTTCAGAGCACTACTTCCAGACACCATGTCTCAAGAGTCACCTTCTAGCAGCTAGATCTCTCCTTGACAGACTTAGAAACTCAGTGGCACATAGAAATCAGGAGTCTGAAGTCTGATGGACTTGAGAATTAGAAAGAAAAAAATACTTCAGTTTCTGATGGGAAGCTGTGAGAAGTGATGGATGGTCAGGGGAAGCCTGGATGTGCAGAAGAGCATTACAGCTCTTGGTGTTCTCCTTGGCTGCTCCAGCTTCCCCAGTCACCAGCCCCAAGGACTGTCAGCATTGCCAAGCTGTGTGAAGGCAGAAAGGAAAATAATAAATATTAATTAAAAAAATTATGAATGAGCTGTGTAAATGAGGTGATACTACTAAGGCTGCTCTCTATGGCTCCAATGCATTTTGCTTCTTCATCCATGATATTTCTCATCATCTTGTGTGTAAATAGCCAGACAGCACAGATGGAGGAAGAGAATTGCAGAGCTTCAGATACAGAGCATGTAGAACTGGTTGAGAATTTTCTGTTTAAAGGCTTCTGCCCTCTCAGGAGATGGAAACTCATCAGAAGAGAAGGGATTTGAAACAGTCAGCTTCTCTAGCTTTTCTTATTGGAGTGTTTTTATGCCACTGCTTCCAAAATTTAAAAAAGGCCTGAATTCAGCATTTTGAAAACTATTTCTTTAAAAGGATCCTCAAGTTTGAGAATTTCAATTAATTGATATTCACATTTGTTGTATATGTATATGAAAAAGATTAAAATAAAAATAAACAGCTTAATTGTAAAAAACTTGGCTGGTTTTGTGTTTGAAAGGTTTTTGATATTGGGATTCATTTTTTTTCCAGATTATAGGTTTGTGTCCTGGTTTGAGCCAGGATGAAGCTGATTTTCCTTTTACTGATTTTTTTCGCTTCCAGTGAGCTCTCTTTTAACTAGCAATAATTTTTCCAGCCACTGGAAGAGATCAAGGACACTTTGCCCTGCTTATTGAGCCTGTTGCTTTGGATTATTGATTATTCCATACATATGTATCTACTTAGCTCTCAGCATAAGGGCTCTCAGTATAAGGGATCATGGAAGTTAAGCCCCTTCCTCCTTCTTCTTCCCTTCTTTTCTGTCCATGGCCAGCATCTGGGAAGGACTCTCTCTATCCATCACTATTGATACCTAAACTCCTGTGTTCTTGACCCTCATCCCTCTCCCCTCAGCTCCTGTCTGCTCTGCCACTCTCTGGCAGCCCCGGGACATTTTTGAGCTGCTCACAGCTCAGGAGATGCTGGGGGAGCTGCTGAGGGTGGGGGGAGGCAACAGGGGTTTGCACATTCCCGACCATATTTGTATATACTTGTACAATTTTTCTTTTATTATTAGTGTTTAATTAAAGCTGTCTAGTTCAGTTTTCAATCTGGAAAGTCTCTCTCCTTGTTATCTCTCTCTTTTTCCCACCTTATGAATTCCAACAAATTTGTAATCCTCAATCCATTACCTACTCAGTCTAGATGGGCAAACACAGGTTAAAAACTTAAAGTTGAAATGGAAATAAGATTATTTCTCTGTGCTATCAGAGAAAGGGCCTCTTGTTTTGCATTGTATTTGCATCTTGTGTTCTAAAACATTAGTATAAATGAGGATTTTGAAACACTGAGTTTATTTATACATCTGAAAAAAAATCTCCAGTATTACAGTGATGAAAGAATATTTGCCTGAAAAAATGTTGATTTGTATAATATTAAATTATTCCATGTACAGCAAGCTGAGTAGAAAAAGTGAATATTTGATCCTGGGAGTGTGAGATGCATACATATGATGCACTGTATCAGGGAGTGCCAGGATGTATCTATAATTTGAAGGACTTCAGAGACTGAAGCAGCTTCAGCATGGAAGATGAGATGCCAATAAAAAGGGAAGCAATCTCCAAGAGGGCTGTGATTTCCTTGCTAAGAGAGCAAGGCAGCAAAAGATAAACGGTGACCACCAGCGCGTACTTGCTTGTCTGCCTTTATAAATATGTACCAGCTAAAACCAAGTACATCCAGAACATCTGTCTCAATATGGGTGTAAGAACCTAATCAAAATGAAGGACAACAGAGTATGGGTTTGGTCTGGTGAATACACAGATGTGGTAATACATGGATATGAGTGTGTGGATGCTTCTATAAATAAGACAGGCGTGAGTAGCTTGCACTGAGCTTTGCTCTCCTGGGCAGTGTTGAAGCAGCACTTTGCCTTTGCTCTCCCTGGGTGGGTCACTGCTGATCAATAGCCTTATCAATCAGCAGTTTTAGGCCACTCCCAGACTGGTTGCCTGTGTAAACACTTGTCAGGTTTACTTAACAGCCAACAGCCAGGCCTGCTGCTCACCCTTCCCTGCCCTGGCTGCTGGCACAGAGCACAGGCTGCATTGATTGCTGCAGCTGTTCTCTTCTGAGAGTGGTGAAGAAAAGGCAAATGCAGCACATCCTCCTTTATCAGGGAGATTTCTAGGCGTGCTGAGCTGCTCCTGACATCACAAGCCTTGCTCCCAATTCAATCCCATATAGTCAGCAGGGAATTCCTCTCCTTTTGTGAAAAAAAAAAAAAATCACAGCTGGAGAAGGAGCATGTGAATATGGATGGGAAGCAGTGTGACCACAGGTGTGGACAGACCAACCAAATGCACTATAAACCTGCTTACAGATTAATACAAAGTTAATATACAAGAAAAAAAAAAAAAAAAGGAGTATCAGGAAACTTCTTCAGAGTGAAGGCAGGTTGCCAGGGAAATCCCTCAAGGATCTGTCCCAGAGTTCATTCAGCTCAGCATATTCATAAATACTCTGAAAAAGAGAACAAGTAACACAAAAATATTCAGAATAGTCCATTATGTGCTGATTTCAAAGACTCATAAAAGGATCTCACAATGATGAGTGACAGGGTGATAAAATTGCACCTGAATTTCAATAGTGATGAGTACAATGTAATGTATTTGGGTGGGGGAGGAAACCCAAAATAACCAGACACAAAAAATTGTAGTTTGTAGGGATTATAGAGAGGGAAGAAAAGCATAGGAAAGGTCTGTATAGCTGGAACCTGTGCAGACAAGAAAAACTGCAAATACTTATTCATGATGCTTAAGAAATAGGTGGTCTGAAATTATAGTATCAAAAGGAAGATTTAAAAAGAAAAAGAAAATTAAAAATTACATTTTCATACATTTTATAATTCAGTTGTGGAACCCATTGCTACAGGAAACTGTAGAGACAAAAGCAAAATCTGTTTTATAAAAGAGCTTAAACTCACTGATAGAGAATATGTCATTGCATATTAATGTTGGATCATAAATTCTTTGAACTGCTGTTTGCCAGGAGCTGGTGGGATATACCAAATAAATATAGCTTCATGCATGAGCTGTTAATCCTCCTCCATGTGAATCACTGATTACTACCAGAGACAGAATTGGAGACTACATGCTTTTTGTCTAGCCTAGGAAGCTGGTTCTTATATTTTTAATAACACTATTCTTACCCACTTCTTTTTTTTACTTTTTTTTTTTTTTTAAAAAAAAAAGGCTACTAAACCAAACTGCTGTATATTTATATGAAAACTAGAGGAGGTTTCAAAGAAAAAAAAAAGTGATATACTACTTTTTAAATTGCCAGCCCATAAGAAAATAGATTATTTCCTTTTTTTCCTACTTATTGGGATAATATCCATATCCTAACCAGCATCCCTGCTTCCCCATCACTCTGGCTTTGCCCCAGACTTGATTCCCCAAAGCTGTTATCTTGCACAGCAACACAGGGACTGTCAATCTCCAACAAAATGTGTTCTGCTTGTCAGTAGAGACTCACAGCATGGATCTAACCATATCAGAAACTCAAACCAGCCCCAAGTAAGCAGCTGTTTCATGAATAGTAAAGCTAAAAGAAGACTGTTTTCTTGCAGACTTGTGTCCTGTGTCCTACAAGTCAGGTTTTCTCCCTTCCTTTCCACCCATGTCAACCAGTTCTTCCAGCAGACGTTTTTGCGTTATACATGGCAGGGCTGGTGGAGGCCAGCTAGATGGCTCAACTCTCTGAATATATTGGCTTGTAAATGCCTCTCTCAGTGGGTCTCACAGAGTTCCTTCCTTGGCATTTTTGTTCTTTATTTGCCTAAAATTTAAAGCAGTCTTTCATTCTCCATCAGTTTTGAGTGAAAATAGTCAAAAGTACCGAAAGCTGAACCAACAAACCAAGAGCTCCATTGCACAACTTTGATTTCAAGACAAAAGGGTCACATAAAATACATCACATCATTCTTTGGCTATTTGTCTGTACAGCTTCAGAAACTCCCACCTCTGGCTGGGAGAGAGTAATAAGAGAGAATCCCAGTGTACATTAAAGGAAGTCCATCCTCTGTGGTATCAATAGGAAACAGAAAAACCAACTTTCAGGACATTTGAATTTATAAGAACATAGTGGGGAATAAAAGGGCTCTCCAAAAGGTGCCCAAATCTGTAAACATTTTCAGTGTTTTGTGTTTCACTATGAAGAGGGCAAAGAGGCTTTTCCCTCTGCAGAACCTGATGAAACAAAAAGAGACAAACGCAACCACAGGATGGTAGCAAATTGCAGATCCATCCTATTATATAGCTTGAATTTTTAAATTGTGTAAACTGCAAGTCAGGCATTTGGGTTCAGTTTAGTTCAGAATAAGAAAAAAAAAATTGCTTGAAAAAACTCTTTCTTTTTTTTCTGAAAGCAAAACATTGCAAGCCAGCCATGGTCTGTGAGTTCAAAACACCTTTGCTAAAAGCCTTTATTCATTTGCAGTTTAGTGCATAGCTTGAAGCTGCCCACTCTATATTCTTTTTTTAAATGCTTGAAACAGTAAAAGATGAGAAGATTAATCATTGGCAATATATATTCATTAGATAAATACTGAGTTGCCAAATCAAATAGATTACTTTGCATAAACATTTCCCATAAAATATGAGTTGGCATCATATTTAATAAAAATCACGAACAAGTGGAGTATGACTGCTCTGTATGCAAAAGCAATGTAAAATAAACACCTTCATAAGCAGCACTTTCACCACTTACCTCCAAAAGTTATCCATATATCCAATGCATTTAGAACAGTAAACTGGGTATGAGTTTTGCAATTTTACAATTATTATTCCCTCAAGAGGAAGACAACATGCAACTTCATGGTAATGTTTCTTTCACTTAATGCTGCATATAAATTATTGCCAGGTCACAGGGAGCAGAATAAGCAGAGTAAGTCCTATTGTCTTGCCACTCCTTCTTCTCTCCACCTTTATTTATTTACTTTTATTCCTTCTCCTCTTAAGAAGTGCTTTGCCTATTTCAAATATAATCACTATTTGGGATAAAGAATGGTCCAAGTTTTTGTTACTGCTCATTAACAGACCAGTCACTGCTACAGAAGGGCAGATGAACTATCTTGCAGAACCAAGAAACACCCCCATGGCCGCTCACTCAACTCCCCACACACACACACACTCTGTGGGATGGGGAGAACAGAGGCCAACTAAAAGCTCATAGGTGGAGACAAAGGACAAGGAGGGTTCTCTTATGCAGGAGACTCAAATGTACTGACCTCAAGGACCGAGCTCTGTGTTTCCATTTGTGTTACTAGAGAATGGTCCAGGGTACCTCACAGTTGGGGTTGGGAGCTCTGGCTGGAACTATAAATCCAAGTTAATATTGAGTCAAGAGAATAATCAGTGCAAACTTTCATGAGCATTCCCATCGATACAGTTTCACCATTCACAGACATATCACAGAGGAGATTCTCAGCTAACAAAGTCTCCAGAGGTACTAGGATGATTTACACTATCCAGCTTGTAGTTTCTGAGCTTGGAACTTTTGCTTTCCCAGTGGGTGAGATTCTCTCAGAGAAAAATAGGAAATAGGAAACGGGGAATTAGGAGGGAAGAAAAAGGTGGTGTATTGAAATGCTTCAGTCACTAAAAAACTTCAACATGATCTCTCAGAGCACCCGTGAGGATGCACAGGCTAAAATGCACCAAACTGTGGCACTTATTCAAAAAGGGGCTGAGATCTAAGATTGCTGTTTTGCTCACCTTGCTGTGCTGTCTGTATTTTAATGTTCTAACAACAACCTCATCCTCTTTTCCCGTGTCATACTATCACACCCTCCCCTCCTAAATCTACCCACAAACATACAATATTCTGAAACGGCATCATCTGTCTCAACAAAAGCATGAAATTCTACTCTTTGAATTAAAATGAAGAAAAATAGCACAGAGTCCATCTTACCAGGCAGAACTACTGCTTTAATCCATCATGCTGGCTGCAATGGTAAATTTTGTCCCAGAATTGCTGGGAGACTGCTTGATTAGCTTTTAATTACCCATCACACTGATCCTGTGATAAAAGACATGATATATTCTTGATTTCTACATGAATAACTAAGCCAGCTCTTTGGTCCTGATTAATGTAAATATTATAAGAAACTAATAAGTGTTATTGGAAAGGATTATGATGGTATCTTCCCCAATAGAAGCAAGACCAAACCACGCTTGTATCTTAAAATACAAACTTGCTTCCTCCCTCCTAAAACTGTAGAGTCATGGTGCTAGACAGTGTGTTGCCTTGCATGCCTGTACAGCTATTTGCATTTGTAGTAGGCACTTTACAGCTAGTTTCAAGGGGAGAAGAGGCTGTATTGCAACACGATGCTGAGGAATCAGCTTCAAAATGTGCATAACTGATTTGGATATTCTGTAACAATGTTTTCCTACTTCTGTCTTAGAAACCAAGTCCTGCAGAGTAATCTGCAAAGTATTAATACCACAAATGAACAGCCATGCAAAATTACACAGAAACAAGGGTGGGGGGAACAACATACACCTTCTTCTTGTTAAACCAAGTGGCACTATCAGTCATTAATTACAGGATGATGGTGGAAAATCTGTTGAGGAAGGCAGAAGCAGGATTAAGAAAAGGAAATGCTTAATTCCCCAGACACATATATAAAAACAAAAGCAAGCTGATATTATTTTTTTATTTCTTCCCCAGGTACCACACTTTTTGACAGTGCTGAGATTAACAACCTCACTCTCAAAATGTGTGGCCAGCCTTGGCACTCAAAATAACAGTTTATTACTTCATTCCTTGGTAGGTCTTGATAAGGCTTCTGCAGATTTTTTGATGCAGAACATTATGATGCTGCTGTGGTATTGATTGATGCACTGCAAGATGGGCAGGAGGTGCTCACATAGGCTTAAAATTCCCTGCTTGAGTTTGCAAATAGTTCTCCTAGGTAAGGTTTATGTTACTGATGGGAAGAAGTAAAGCAGAAACCACAGGGATTTTTAGAGATGTAATTGCAGCTCCCAAATAGTTTGTACATTTTAAAACATATGTGTAAAAAAATGCATGTATTATTTATATTCATTGCTCACAAACACTAGGTTACTCGGGATTTCTTAATGATTATGTGAGAAGGCTAATCTTGCTCCTTTTCATAAGACAGCTGTCAGCTATCTCAGGCTGTGTACCACAACATATTTAAGGATCATTTTTAATTGGTGCCTGAGAGAGAGAGCTGCAGTAATTGGATTTGATACTACCTCTAGCCAGGAGACAGCATGGAGGACCCTGTGAGCTCAGAAGACAGAGTTGTATTTGCTGAAATCAGTAGCTCAGAGGAGCTGTGGTACACGATAGCACTAACTTAAATCCAAGAAAGAGGATATAACCAAGTGAAAGTTCAGACAGAAGTAGACATGCAGGTTGTAGAAAACCAACCTGACTTGCAGGGTTCCTGTCCTACCAGAAGTTGTGAAGAATGATGGTTGTGACACTGGGACTTACACATAGAACATCAACACTCAGAGTAGTCACCAAGTGAACAATACTGCATTTCAATTAAAATGTTCAGGATACTTCAGTCATTGGACTGGTTCCCTCCAGATTGAATTATTTAATTTTGTTTTATTGAAAATTGATTTACACCTCCAGTTCTTTCATTCTATCAGAGCTCCCACTGTGATAATAGTAATCATCAAATGTTGTTCATTGCAAAAGAACATAAGCAGGACCTAAATATTCCCCTATATTAGCAGTGTATAAATTTTCATTAGTTACTAATTACCAGTAGTTACCACCCTCAGACTTGTGCAAAAAGGAGGCAGCAGGAGGTTTCTACGTCTCCTATGTAACTTGGCTTTTGAAAAAAACCCTGCTGTAACTCAGCTCTAAAGCTGGTAGGAAATACTACATTCCATCATTTTGGTCTCAGAAAATACCAGGACACAAGATTCTGAATATCTCCACAGATAAAGGAAGTGTCTCCCAGTAAAGGAAGTGTTGCAATTAACTACGTTCTCCCTTGTCCTTTTAGATCTGAACTTTGCTCTGCTCCAAATTGGGTCTACGTCAGTACTTATTGGTATGTACAAATATTATACAGGAAGAGGATAAAAGATAAGCAAGTTAAAGAAAAAAAATATGCTTTTTTTTCCAAATGTTGCAGATACACTCTTCTTGGACATCAAACCAGCCAGAAGTGCAGTGAACATATCTATATGTTAGCATATCTATATATTAGCATATCTATAACCAAAGCCTAGTATGAAATGCTTTTCAGTGTGAAAAATTTATAAAACTATCCCTTTGGAGAAGCAGCCTGTAAGGAACATAATGCCAAGCATAAGAGCAAACTCCACAGAGTAATCAACAGCATAAAAGCCAGGAAAGCCAGGAAGCAGCTGGTTATGCAGCTTTCTACAAAAAGGATTGGAGTTTCAAGAGGATCACAAAGTAAACAGAAGTAAATGTCAAACTGCTTTAAAAAAGAAAAAGAAAAAAAAAAAAGGAACATAACAACTTAACAATATAAAATAGTTCTTGAAATACAAACAGAATTTTTTCTTTGCAACTCAAAGCTGACCAAATCCCTAAGAAAGCACTATGTTGTGCTTTGAGCACCACAGTTCAAGGAATGTGTAGATCAGAGAGAGTAGAGAACAACAAATAAAAAGAGCTCTAGAAAATATGACCTGTAGGAAAGATTTAAAGCATGGGGTGTCTTCAGTTTGAAAGAGGAAACTGAGACAACAAACATCAATAACATAACAGATATATACCAAAAAAAATCCAAAACAAACTAACTAACTAAGTAACTAACAAAAAAAACCAACAACACAGAAATAAACTGTTTTTCCTGCCTGCTCTGGCTAAGAGAACCAACAGGTTTAAGCTATACAAATGGATGTTTGTATACAGAAAATTCACTAACTGTATGAACGTTTAATAGCTGATACAGACAGCAGGTCGGAGTGTGTAGTGGCATCATGAGATGTTTTTAGGAAGATGGTAGGTAAACTTCATCCATCACCACAGAGTAAACAAGTTGTTTCTGGTGTCAGCTTTAATAAGCATATACCCATTTCATCCAGCATTCATCATTCTTCAGATCCAAAGAAAAGAGAGAACCACTCTAGGTTTCATGTGCTGGATAAAGGCTTCTGGTCTATTCACGAAGGTTGGTCTGAATCTGCTAATTAACCTCCATTTGTGAAATGCTTTGAGATGTTCTAAAAGATGAAAACGTGTTTGGAGCATGGAGGAAAGCAGATAAGACGAAGAAAAACACAAGCAAAACAAAAACAAAGAGCAGATCAAGTTCTGCAGTTGCCATGAGTGCTGGAAATCTAGGGCAGTTCTCCTTGGGTTCACAAAAGTGCAGCTAAACAGCAGAAATTCACCTTTGTGATTGTCCAGACTACTTAAGGCTGCCATTTGCATCATCAGCATGCAGCTGCTCTTGCCCTATCCAAATTTTTACAGAACAAGGGAAACAGCTTGCAGATGAAGTGTCTCTATCACATCTCTGTCTCTGGTGGGTGTCACAGGCTTTCAGCTGCGTGGTCCAATTGCTGATCTGAGTGGGAAGAGTGTTGTTGGGTTATCAGACAGCACCAAAGTAGAAACAACAAGACTTTTTTTAATAAGAGGCTCAAGCTGAATCCAAGTCAGATTAGGGCCTTCTAATGCATGTTGTTTCTGGCCCAACTGAAGAAAAGTAGTTCCTCTGAGTACTTTGGGATGTGTCAGGAGGTAGTTTTCTCAGTGTGCTGTTCATACACCTCACAGTATTTTAGGGTGAAAATCTTGTGCATTCTTATTTCTCCTTTTACAAGCTTCTCATCACATTCTTCATGTTGAGACTGCTACCATCCCAGTCCATTTGCCAGCTACTTCTACAGTACTGTCCAAACCTCCTTCCACTGGATGCCCTGCTCCTATTGCCAGACCCTGTTCTTCACATGGGCTTCTTCTCCTTAAAGCCTTCTTTCCCTCCTAATGCCTGTGCAAAGGAAATTTCTTTCAGTGACTAGGTACCTAAGAGAAATCTAAGGTCTGTAACCCAAAAACTATCCAGTATTGAACCTCTGCAGAGAGCTGGTATGTTGCAGGATCAGGAGCAACACACCTAAAGTACCATCTGCTGGCTTGTAACTAATGGGACACTTCACTTTTCACAGGGGGCTCTGCTGGTGCTAGCTCATCCCAACCTGAAGTTGCTCCTGGGACTCCTGCTTCTTTACTAAATACCCCTGCAAGGAAATTCAGATGTCAGCCTAGGATATCTATCTAAGGTCTGAGACTACAATACATGCAGGTGTGTGACCACGTGTGTGCATCTACTGCAGTTTCTTCATTTCTGAAAACTGCTTTTACTGAGAAGGGTCTAACTCAAGGTTGAAGGACCCAAGCAAAACTTTCCCTCTCATTGCTCCTTCTGCAGCCAGCTGTCAACTAAGGGCACACAAAGGAATGGGAAAGCTGTTGGGCTAGAACCACAGAAATAGAAATTCTGTGGACATTAAAATATCAACTATGCTTACAAGTTACTAAAGTCAATACCATGGCAACATGTGGCCAAAGGGATAAAAAAAAAAAAAAAAAAAAAAAAAAAAAAAAAAAAAAAAAAGAATTTTTTTTTTTACAAAAAAAAAAAAAAAAAAAAAAAAAAAAAAAAAAAGAAAAGAGTATGATTCTTTCATACTGGCACTTCCTAACTTTTTGAGATACTGCTTTTGCAACTTGAACATCTTTAAATGTGTGTGCACACAGGTAGAGAGTGAGTTCTGAACAGCTTCTTACAAAAAGAAAAGATGTAAGTATGTCCAATATATATGACAGATCATATGTTCATTCCTGAATACTTGCTTTCATGCAGGGTCTACAACATACTGCTACCAGATGCTGAACTGGATTTCATAATAAAAGGTGCAAGTGTTACAAGTTCTCAGAGACCATAATTGCACCTGAGAAGCTGCTGAGATAAAGTGTATTTAATACTTTAGTTCATTTGCATTCCCTTGAATACCAAAAGGCATTTTACTCCATACAGAAGAGACCAATTATTTTACTGTAAATTACTAATAAATCAAAAGAGCTGGGGAATTCTGGCTCACCTAATAAACCACTTAGTTATAATCTTTAAAGGATTAGACACTTACATGAATAAGAACAACTTACACAGTCACCATTAGTGAAAAAATATCAGGCCTGTCCATCTCTATGTTGCAACATGGGAAGGGTTAGCCCGTCTAACTAGGAGAGTACAATTGCAAAAATACATTCAAAACAAAGCACACACTGTGTGCAATCTAGCCTGGAGTTCACTATATCAAAATTCTTCATGGCCACGGGCCTTGAAAGGCAGAGTGAGACTTCAGCTGCATGGGTCTCACTTTTAACTATCGCTGGTTTCACTGAGAAATGAAAGTTTTCTCCTCCAAGAGATTTTGATCTTGTTTGTTTAGAAGAGTTGCTGACTCTTCTACAGTAGGTGGGTTTCTCTTTCTAAACACCTGGCAAGAAAATACTTCTGCAAGATGGACACTTTCCAGACAAATTATTCTGGTTTTGACAAATCATGATTTTCCAAATTATTGCCTAGTTTTTTGAAGATCATCTGCCTAAAATAAGCTGAGATAAGATGCTCTGGGCCCTTTAGATTTCACACATGGTCCATCCCATCACAGGAGGGAAGGTGGCCTCTATGAAATCCCTGGATCTGAAGTATTTTTAAAATGGTGCATTGGGAACGGTAGGAAAATCTGTCTTGCAGAGGAGACTGGTCATGTTACAGTGAAAGGAAAACAGAAATAAAACCATAACTGCCAGGAGGAGCTGGCAGGTTTCTTGGTAATGTCTGATTGCACTGTTCTGCTTTACAACTGAAATCTTCCCTTTTGTAGTTTTCACCAAAAGCTTGAAAACATTGAAACACTGAAAACTTCAATTGAAAACACAGAAATGTTTAGTCTTAACACAGATAAAGTGTACAGACATGAACAGCCACCACAGTGCTTAGACAGTGATATTTTAAAGAATGGCCACATCATTTACAAAGAATATTTGCTCATCAAAGCCTGAGTAAACTCAGCTCAGATGAACAAACACGTATGTGTACAAATATTTGTGCATATCCAACAACAAATCTAACTCAAATCATTTGGTAGTGATGTCATGAGAGTGTTTCTTACATGTTTTGCCATATAAAAAAAGGGCACAGGCCTTGTGATCCGTTAAAATGAAATTTTGATATCATCTTGATCCAAGCAGGACTGACATCAGGCCTCAGACACATCTATATTTTTGCATAAGGTTTTCTCAAATACTAAAACTACTAATTTCAAACATAATTATGGTTTTACACCTTCCTCATCTGTAAAATGGAGGCAGTGGCTGTTATCTCACTCCCAGGGAAGTGGTGGGTTAGCTCAGATTTGCAGAGCAATCTGGAAATCGAAACTTTACACAAGAGCTAATGCTTTTTATTACTCTAAAAATCTTTTATCACCCAATATGTTTCCCAGAGAACTGTATCCACAGCATTTGGCCGTATGTTCAGAGCAGATTTTCTTCTACCAGACAGTTATGGCTGCCATATAAAGATTAAAAAAATATAAAATAAAATCTGTCCATCTTGCAAATGAAAACAGAGAGCAGCATTTACACCAACCATTCCATCCACTTAATTTGTTTCCAACTCAATTTTGAAGTACTGTAAGCAATTAATAGGATTTAAATTAATAGCAATTGATAGGATTCTTTGTTTGTTAACATTAAGTTCATAGAAACACGTTCAGGAGGTAGCTCTGAAGAGCTTTAATCCGTACTGATACCAAAATCTTCATGATAACACAGAGATAAATATTAGCCATGCCCCAAATGCTTATATCTACAAGTTAAAGTCAAAAATAGCAGTGAAATTTCTA
Source organism: Chaetura pelagica (assembly GCF_000747805.2). NCBI lineage: Eukaryota > Metazoa > Chordata > Aves > Apodiformes > Apodidae > Chaetura > Chaetura pelagica. The sequence goes on from NW_009953074.1 coordinate 442,643, forward strand.
GAGAAATGGTGAAGATATCCAACTGTTTGTCAGTGGTTTTGGTTATCTTTGTTATGCTCTCCAAAGTATCTTTTTTTTTCTTTCTAGGCAGCATCATGACATGATATAATTAAAAAAATCAAACACATGAACTCAACCACTTCTTTTCATCTTTCCAAAGCAAACTTCAACAGGCTTGGAAACAAACTATAATAGTCAACCTAGACAAAAATCCAGTGTGGCAGCCAGGAAGAGTCAGAACGATTCTTGCAAAGTTATAATAGGGTAATAACTTTTGTTTGGCTGTAGGAGGCTCCCTATGAGAACCCAGATGCACATTTACATTTTACACAACAGCTTCAATAATACAAAAAATTTCAGCTGCGTGATGTGATAAAAGTCAGATTAGAGGGAAATTCCCTAGCAATTAGGAATTTCTGCCTCCTATGACTTCAAAGCCCATCAGAAAGTCTGTCTTCAAACACGTTGTCTTAGTAGAGCTCATCTTTAGAGATTTATGATCAGTGACATTTCCCCCCATATAAAGACTTCTCCATATTTGGAAAGTCAGGCTTTGAAGAGTGACCAAGTTACTCAAAAACTTGGAGATTTTTCATGTTTATGATAGAAGGAATCTTTCCTTCAAGGGTTTAATCTAACACATCATTTTTAGAGGAAATTAATACTCACAGAGTACAGGCATGTCAGGTTTATTCAAGCATGGATGGGGCAACAACAGTGTTTTTCTCTGGTGTTTTACTTGAACATCACCAGCTTTTTTTAAATGTTTCTGCCATTTCTTTCTCATTTACCAAAACAT
>NW_009953074.1:443451-478616 GCF_000747805.2 Chaetura pelagica
TCCCTTAATTAAAAAAAAAAAAAAAAAAAAAAAAAAAAGAAGAAAAAAAAAACAACCACAAACAAACAACATTGGAAAGGAAAAAAACAAACAAGAACAACAAAACACTAATCCAAACACAAAACTTGAGAACAAAACCAGTGAAAGTTCACTTACCAGTAGCTAAGCTAAAAAAAACAAGAACTACTGGCCTTGGCAGTGTTCTTGGATTGTCCATCAAAAGTGTCAAGGACAAGGCTTGTCTCATCTTCTGGATTTGCTCAATACATGTCATGCTCCTGCTCTGCTTGCAGCCGAGATCCCTGCAAATGCTGCAGTGAAAAGAGAAATATTCAAATTTCATTCCCTTTGCAGGAAGGTTATCTGGAGCTTACAGTCAATTTTTATACAGATACAGGTAATACAGAAGATTTACAGCATGCAGAAGACCTTTAAGACCAGATAGACTTGAAGATACAAACTGGAGGAAATAATGGCTATAGTTATGATAGTGTGTAATGCTGCCTAATAGGATTAGATATGCAGAGAAAAACAGCACTGTGAGCCTGAAGTGCTCCATAAATGTGTTACTGGTCTAGGTTGGTTCCCATGGTCTGTTCCCATCTGTTAGTAGCTGGATCACATTAGACACTCTCCTGAAGCTCATCTTCAGGGATAGTTTTCATTGGTAAGCATCTCAGTTCACATGCTCTGAGAGCTCTCTGCAGCCTGAGCCCAAGGGACTCAGAAATTTCCTTCAGAAATGCACTCCTAGTTCAAAAGAAAATGCTCATTCGTTTGTCTCCAGTTAAGGTGATGGCACAACCACCACGTTACCACCCATCAGCTTAGCTACTGTACCAGCTGCAGAGCAGTTTAATTCAACTTATCCTGCAGTGAAACAAGGTGAAGTTAAACAGCAATATGTTGTGTTTGTCACAGGCACCAAGTACATATGTAGGGAGGGTTCACAGTCCAGTTGCTTCACTGTGCTGGAGCTCTAGAGCTGGATGGACTCCTGCAGTGACTTTGAAACGCAGCTGGCTGTGGCCTAAGTAAGGCTTGTGAGTCTTCTTCTGCCTTTAATATGCTGGGAACCATCCTAACAAAGAAGAGGGAGTGAAATTGTCCTGTCTCCTGTGACACAGCATTAATCAGATAGTACCAGAGAATTTACAAGGCTACTTTCATCTCTTTTTACAGATTGGAGGTCTGGACAGTTCGGGTAAGCTTTGTGAATAATAAGGTCTATTTCAGCCTCTTTCCACACCAAACTCCAAACTTGCGATATGCCCTTCAATTTGCCTTCTATTTTGAGCTATTGGTAGGCATTGGACATTTATTCAAGCATCATACAATTCAATCATGTCAAGTTTCAAGCAGTAGTATCAGCACAGATGGCTATCTGAATGGATTGCTTTTTGTCCTCCTGACATGTTGTTTTCCATCTTCTTGGGGATAAGTCAAGCTGCTGTGATCTGCTGAAGGGCTGCTGGGGAGGCAACCCATATGAAACTGATCGTCAGTCTGTGTGGTTTGGACAAAGATTCATTCTTTCCCTCAAGTTTGCTTTGGATTTTGTACATGGAAATGGATGAGATCAGTAAATAAGAAGTCTGCTCTAAGTCACTATCTAAGGATCTGCATTTCTACATGGGGCTACAAGGAAGATGAGAACCTAAAGATTTTTTTCTTAGAAGTATGAAATGCTTTTCAGGAGTTGGACTACAATCAGAATGGTGTAATGCATTTTTTATTGCATTTTTTAAATTTATTTCCAGATCAATCTCCTCCACTTACAGCTATAGGCATGTCGTGCTGATATTCTCATTAATATAATTGTAATTGCCATAGGTACATTGGACATATTTTTTTCCTTTCAGATGAGCATAAGTGATGACACTAATATGTGCTACAGACAGTCAAAAACACAGATAAAAATTCACCATGAAATGATGGGGCTTTCCAGCTACCAGGTCTGAAAAGCCAGGCTCAAATTGTAAATAGACCAGATCCTGGACTTCTGAAAAGTAAACAATTTCCATCACACAGCTTCTGCAAGTCAAATAAGCCCTTATTCTCCTTGGTGCAGTTTTACTACACAGCTACAGAAATGTAAGTTATTGTAAATATTCAATCTAGATTATTAATGATGCCTAAAATTGCATAGTATTCAGATCATCTGCTCTTTGCAGTCTCAGCTTTGCACTGCCAGTAAGTAAGGTAAATCACATTGAAAAGGTCTGAAAGGGGACAACAAGAGTCTTGCTGAATTCCTAGATGTAAGATGATATATATGGGGCTCTGGATTGTCTCCAGATACTGGCTTTCTGTCACTACTTGATGAGCTTTAGCAATTTTTTTGTTCAGAAGTCAAGGCATTTAGCTATAGCGTCTCCAGCCAAAGCTGGCCATGTAGGCTTTCCTTCAGGGTACTTAGGGTATTTTAAGATAGAACTGTGTAGCACCTATTTGTCTTGCTAAACCTCTACCCAGCTTCAGCAGCTAAACATCTGTCACACTATTCACATTTTCAATCCACAGGTAACATCAAAGGTGCAGAAGAATCTCATTACACCTTTTCTTCTGTAGATTGGACATGTGATTACTGTGGCTATGAAAGTGAGCTCTGTACTAATTCTATACATTATTTTCACTGTCTTGTTCCCTTTTCTCTTTGCACCACTGAATCACTTAGTTGGATGTTCTAAAGCTTCTGGAACTGGAATGGTGAGTAGTCTCCCTATGGCCCAAGACATGCACCTACTTTGGAGAAAGAGCTTCGTAGCTGTGTCTTCTGTAATATGGGAAAATTAGTCTCCAAAGTCTCTGCAGATCACTTAGGGCAATAAGAACACTTAGCAGTTACAGCTCCTTTTCCATTAACCATTATCTTAATTGAAATAGAAGAGTCTGATTCCTCTGTCCCTGCTCTGCAGTTCCCTCAGCACCACTCGCACCGTTCAGCACGATGAGCCACGATGTCCCAAGAGGCACCTCATGAAAGGCTGAGCCTGAAGAATTTCTCCTTTCCCTAAAACATACACCTCCAGAGCCAATTTACAGCAAATCTAGCTCACACCAGAGGCAGCTGCATGCCACAGCAGAAGCAAAAACCTTTGGTCCTTTCTGCCTTGTGAGAGGGAACAAACACACCAGGACACCCCACAGGAGGAGTCCCTCTATTACTGCCAAGTGCAACGTTGAGGGTCAGCCTTCTTCAAGGAGCATTATTTCTCTTCAGCACAAGTCACAGAAAATAACCATCCACTTCCAAGAAAAAGCTATTCTGTCATGCCAGGGACCACAATCCTACCTCCCAGACCAGGGATCCACCGAGCCTAACCTGACCTGACCAGCTTCAGAGAGAAAATGGCCAAAGCATGAGCTCAAAGTTTATTTCAGAAAGTTCTTTAAATTAACACACTTCTACCCACTAAAGAAAAAAAAAAATAAAAAGAAGAAAAAAATAATTAAAAAAAAATTTAAAACTTAAAATATTGCAGCAACAAGCAAGAGTCTTTTAAATGGCTTTGGCATCCTGGCACCCAGAGACTCATCATTTCCTTCAACCCTGATGTAACAAATTGGGGCAGTTTTCAGACTATACAAGGATGATTATGGGATACACAATTTCTTCCAGGTGTAAAAGCTGTCCTGGCAGCTTCAATAAATGTCAGCTGAAATGGTTGCCTATAATTTTCCTATCAGACACAGCAATATATTTGGGTTACTTTAATATCTTATGAATGTTTACAAACTTTACAATGTGAAAAAAAATAAGCATGAGGTTTAGTAGAATTAATTGACAGGTGACACAAAAGGGCTGTCAAAAGACATGATACTGAATAGCTTTGCAAAATACATTTGGGAAAGGACAGTGAATCCTGTACAGGGGCACATGGTTTTGTCTCAAAAAAAGAAGAAACAAAAATGAACTACATAAAAACATTTTTGAAGAAAGCTATGAAACATGCAGTGAAGGTGGCAAATTCCACTCCTGATCATCTAAAAGCCTGTTAGACAGAATTAATGTATTTTTCTTTTACAGAAGAATATGAAAACTCCCAGTAAATCTGGATTTTAGGAAGATCAAGAGAATTTGATCAGCCTCAGAAGAATGAGTGAGGAGATAAGAAGGAGGGTTTTCATGCTAGTGTTTTAAAGGCAGATGGCAAATGATATTTTGCTGTAAAATTTTATGTTATCAGTTTATTTCTTCTTTTCATTACACGCTGAGAGATAAGAACTGCTTTGAAAGGTCTCCTTTGAAATGCTAAAACTACTAATAAATCTCAAATATTCTACACTGACTCAGGAAGTCAAGATTTTTCCAGTTTTCCAAACTTTGTGAGTGATCAGTGAGTCTTTTTGGCCAAGCATTTTAAAATTCCTAGGTACAAGTTTTATAATTCAATGTAGTTTGAAGTATTTTGTTTCAGCATCTTCTACATCTCTGTATCAGTATATTTTCTCCTCACAGCTTCTTTCTAAGCCAAGGCACTCTCTCTCCCTATATTCCCACAGATAAGACCATCAGAAGTGCTGAACTCTTCTTTGAACATAAGAAAGGAGGCTGCTACTGGAATATGCTGACTGAGAATACTGCAGCTTGTAATCCTCTTTTTCTTTGCTTCTGAAAGACTCCAGGTCTGATGCTCCCGAGGGCAAATAAAAATCCCATTGGGGATGGTCTTTACAGGGCTTCAGAAATCCAGGGGGGCTGTTTGTACATAAAGGTTGAGATTATCTGAAGGAAATGTGGGAAGAAGAAACCTGGGGTGTTTTTTTGCATATGGCTATTTTAGTGCTCCAAAAGGCTTCCCCTAGTTTTCTAATGGTCTTTCTTGTCTTCATTTTGTTGAATTTTTAATTATCTGGTAAGGTGTCTGGAGCCAGGAAAAGATGCTCTGTTGGTGTGCATATAGGAATTGGGAATGAAGAAAGAGTCACCTGAGGTGCACTGTTACTACCCAAAAATGCAATGTCTGATATCTTCCTGCTTAAAAATAACATTAAGCATTCATTCAAAGAGCAAGGTTTCTTAATTCAAATAAAATTAAAATATTTTTAATAAAATAAATATAATCTAAATAATAAAATAATATACAAATAAATAAAATAAATAAAATAAAATAAAATTAATCCCTCTTGTTTACTCCTATTTCTTCTTTTGGCAAAGGTTACAAGAAGCAATCTGTTCATCCCTGAAGGATGCTACTTCTAAAGCACATTGCAAAAACATCCCACCCCCACATAATGGAAAAGAACAGTGCTAGTTAGCACAATTTGACTCACACTTAGGTATTACTACTCTTGGCACCCATCCTTTGCAAGCCTTGCCACATTATTAGAGAAATTAGTAGTTTCTAATATACATGGATGCAATTACAAGAGAGCAAAAAAAAGGATTCACAAACAAGCAGATGAGCCTTGTGTTTGGAGAGGGCGTAAAAGCTGAATAACATTCATTTTTCTATTTAAGCTGTGGAAGGAGCTGATCAGTACGGAGGGTCTTGCAGCAAGGCTTCTAGCATAGATATAAAAGTGAATTAAAGAGGAACATTTCTTTTGCACTCTGTGTCGTTTCTCTTTTTATAGCATTTATATCTGCTCTTCAAGGCGGGGACCATGTTTTTATTTGGATCTGTGTAACAATGTTGTTTACATAGAAGGCATATTTCTACAGACCACTGAAGTAATCAGAAATTACTGGTAGAAATAATTCAGTGCAATTTTTTTTTAATCTCAGCCCAAGAGACCTTGAATGTTTTCAGCCAAAATTTTAGTAAAACAATTTAATTTCCTGGTAACCTACTTTTCATCTATAAACAGCATCTATGTTCATTCTTTTGGAGAATTTCCATTTGTGTTTATTTCCGGCAGAACATTGGAGGAGACTCACTGGGAATTACCACATAATGAATAAATGCCAAGGCTGAGCTGAGATGCTGAGTTTACTTCCAAAGCTGGCTCTTCATACTTTCCAGGGACATTGACACCATTCTGATTTTACTTAGGACTCCAGAGGAAGCCTTGAATAGAATTAATTTAAGGCAAGAGATTCTGCCTTGTATGCTACTCAGGGGCCTCAGGATTCTTACTGAGGTCATTAGGCAGTCATTAATACATACTAAATATGAACAGTCATCCAAATAGCCTATGTGAACAAGAATAGCTCCTATATTGTTATTTACATCTGTGTTTTCCCTACTGAAGAGTTCCCCATTTTTTATGGGGGACCCTGGATAAAAAGGTTTAGAGGAGAGCAGAAGAGTACAAGCCTAACTTCTCCTTTGCTTCTCATTGTAAATAGTTCAAGTGTATCTTCTCTGGGTACAGCTGTTAGTAGGATGAGTTCATGTAGCAACTCAAACACACAAAGCAGGATCATGGAGAGACTGAATGTGTCTCAGTTCAGACAGAAAGGTAGGAGCATGGGACAGTCAGTCTGCCTATAGATGTCAATAATTCACCTCTCTGGAGGATTTTTTTAAATCATATTTAGGATCCGTGGGTACTCAGGAAGATGAATTGCTCTTTTCAGGAGTAGTAAATACTCCTTTTTCCAATTCAGTTTTTTAAAATAAAGTGCTTTCAGAGATTTAAGGCTACTTGAGGGTGTCCTTCTGAAAAGTACAATTTTCTGAAAAGTACAATTTGCATACCTGGTTATACATCCTCAAAAAGGGGGTGAATTAACCAATAGTGAAATCTAGACATTGTCTACTAATTTTGGAGCTGCTATGGGCACTTATTCTAACCACTCAAGCAGCCCAATTGAGTTTGAAATTGATTAGTCCAGTAATGTCTTGAGTTATTAACACTAAAATATTATTCTCTATCACAGTTTGAGCAATTGCTGTGAACTGGTGGATAATTGTAGGCAATTTCAACAGTACATGCAAACTGACTCAACTGCTGCAAGCAAACATCAGGAGGAAATAACAAGAAACATTTACTCACCAAACTTCTCAAGGTTTCCTTGAAAATCTTCAGATCCAAGCACAGTGACTTTCATGAAATCAAAAGCTTCATTTTAAATACAGTTGTGGCAACAGGGGCACTCTGGTGACTACCTTTGCTAAATGTTGGGGTCTCTAAATGCAGAGGTCCTATGAGAGCTGAGTAAGCATTTTAACACCATCAGAAAAAAGGGAACATTTGGTTTCTGGACCTTTTTCTTGCAGTCCTGCCTGAGAAAATCTTTCTGGGCACTAGAACTAACAACTTGATAAGGAGTTAATTACCATTGGATTTGGTTTTGTTATCAATAGGAAGCTAAGAGGCTTGTGGTATGGCATGGTTTGCTTCAATATCAGCTAGGAGTAGCCATGAATAAATCATGAAGGTGCTTAAGAGTGTTCATATATTTGAATTACAACGTTTCCTAAGCTAATTAAGAAATATTCATCCAAATTATTTGGACTCTGGAGCAGATTCCACTTTGGTCAAGTCAGTATTATATATATATTCCTCCTGAATCTACACAGTATTGACAAACTAGTTTGCAGGCATCTGTATTAAATATTGTCTGTCTAGCAGCCCCTAAATTAACATGGAATAATTCTCTAGAGATATTTTCTCTATGGATTTGTGTCTCTCCCCAGATTATTAGATCTTCCTCACCCTCAGTTCATAATACCTAATTACCCTGCTAGCCTGTGCTCAATTATTTAAAGCCTAGGCCTTACTTAGTGAATTTTATAGTTTAATATTATTAGATCGAAGGTTAAGTGGCTCAATATTACACAAGGGGTCATAATACAAAGGCAGTCAGGATTATGTTGAGCTCCCTCAATGTTAGTAAAGGAGACTTCATGAGAGAAGAGAGAGCAACAAATGCCAGTCACTGAGGTTACAAAGGAGAAAGTCAATATTTACAGACATGACTCTCTCCTACCTGAACTACAGAGAGTTCTGAGTGGGTTCTACCATCTGCTGAATGGTTTTTACCCAGAGTTTGGTAAAGTCAACAGAGAACTTCAAGACTTCAGTGGAACAGATGAGGGTGAAGGAAGAGATATCAGAAAGGCAATGTTTTAGCCAATTAAACCTGAATACTCTTACCACTAGAATAGATGGTGTGTCATTAGATGATTGGCCTAACCTAATGGGCAGAAATTATATGGGGTTAATTCTCCATTTCTCATCTTTTTCCCCTCACATTTGTTATGTGTCCAGGATATGGCAGTAGGGTTTTAAGGATACACAAGATGCAATGTGCACAGGGCAAGATGGCTAGATGACTAGCTGACACAGTTGGAAAAAATATAAAAGCTTTTGATCATCTTTTACCCAGCCTATGGGGTGACTGGGCTGCTTGCCATGGTATGAGGAAGGCAAACCAGAGGGCCAGCAGCTTTGATCTTCCAGATAATGATAAAGTAAAATCCCAGTCCCATTAGACCTGGTGTTTTATGAAGTGCTCAAAGCCATTAATTTTATTTTTTCTTTAGGTTCAGATGTGAATTCAGGTTACTGAGAAATGGCCACCATGGACTAGCTGAGCCTTGATAATCATCCACAGGCACTGCTGCCCACAGCAGGTACAGTGTAATACAAGTTATTTTCACTTCAGTGGAAGAAGCTTAAGTCTCATTATCTCATGTTTTCTGGTCTCCCAGCACAGTTATTTCTGCTATTCTAGTCTTGCCTTTCCAGATAGATAAGAGTAACATTTTATGGCTTTGTAACTGAATTGAAGTTCAGGCCAGCTTCCAACAGCCTTTTTCCTGCTTTTTGGGAAGGCATTTTTGAGAGTTTGATTTTATTTTACACAAGAAATCACTTTTTACAGTAACAATAAACCACATCTCCATTATCCCAACATAAGCCACAGAAGAAATCTCTCCCATTTAAGCAAATAACAATGTTACTATTACTGAAATTAGGATTGTAATTCATGCTTCTCTTTCCCCTAAAAGTGTGAGCTCAGTGTACACAATCTCTTAATAGAGATTTTTCTGATTAATCTTAAATAGTGGGACTCACACAGAACTTATCTGAAGACCAGGATTTAAGAAGTCAAATCTCTTTCTTCTATAACTCAAATCATTAGGCAAATAACTCTAAAAGCCAAAACATTTCTAAACCAGTACTTGTAGTCCAGGGTAGGAGCTCACGTTTGTATAGTAAATTAAGTCATTCCCTGTTGAAGATGGTTGCTCTCTTGCAGAACTCAGTAGCTTGAAGATTTTTTAAACCACCATGCTCCTTTTCAGCCAAACAATTCCTGTTATCCTTATTAGCATTACTGGAATTATTTGCAGTATATTTCTAACACCCACCCTGAACACCACACTTTAACACTCTAACAATAGGCTTTTACCTTGCATTTCCTTTTTTAGGTGTGCAAGCTTTTAGGGGAAAGGTGAAGCAAACAAAATAATAGTTCTGAATTCATGGACGAGCCCTGACTGAGTCAAACAGAATCATTTTAAGAAGCTGAGTTCAGTGACACTCAGACTCAATTATCTGCTAAGAGGTGAACCTAAGCTTTCCAAGGCACAGAGCATTCCTGATTCCAAAACAAGAGGTTATCAATCTCTATGAAAGCTGAGCCAAAGGAAACAGTTTTGCAACAGGCAGTAGGATACAAAGCACTTCATCCAGCTCTGAGAGCTGAGAACTAACTGGGTCAGACCAAGATCAGCAGTTAGGAGCAGACAAGAGCAGAGGTGCAAGGAGGAGGAATTAGGTTGCAAGCAGGCAGCATTTGCCACAAGGTTATTCCTGCCCCCATGTAGTCTCCATGTTTTTATTATAAGCCTCACCTCTGTGTGTGGGATTTTATACTGGTATTCTCCATCCTTCCTTCCCCCCAGCAGAAAAGCATCAAAACAAAACCACAGAGCTGTTATTGCTTGGCTTTTCAGCAGAGGCAGAACTGCTATGCCTTATTTTGAAAATCCCACTAAAATTCCAAGCAAAACCACTCAGTTCATTGTGCATCTTGGCAGGACACCCTCAAGCCTGCAGCCTCCCTGGCACTTCAGCACAAGGAGAAATGAAGATACTCACTTGACAGCAGCCTCTGCACAGGAGGACCACAGACCCAAGAGCCTGGATCATCCTTGGCTCCAAAAAAGGAGGCTGCTGGCAAACCACTGTCTGGGGCAGATGTTTTGAAAAAGATTAGGAAGGAAAATCCAGTCTGACTTCCTTTGGGGTTCTTTGGACTTGCCCCCATGGCTGTCCCCAGCCTGGGCACCATGGAGCATTGACCCTACACAGTGCCATGCCCTAGGGCTCTCCATAGCTCTGGCTTGGCTTCCAAATCCTGCACGAGATGATGGCTGGTGCCAGAGGCAGGTCATGACCCTACAGGCTTCTATAATTACACTTGTACGCCCTTCATTTCCCCAAATCATTGGTGGTAATTGCAAACTACCAGACCCTTGGGATCTTGAGATGGAAATGGCATGAAATGAGATGTGTCTTTCATAATAATTGGATAATTGCAGGAAAATATAAGGATTTACCCAAAACCATGAGCCCAGCTTTTATTATTTAGGTGACTGTTGTCATCTGATCTGAAGCAGCCCTATCCAAATTACAGCTTTGTATGTACAGACGTGGTCAATTATAGTTCTCCTTCTATGAAGTTACTGTGGTTCCTCCAGGATGAATGCCATCAGCAGTGCCAAGCAGTGTCCTTGTTAGGAAAATATTGCCTTATATCTGAGGAAATTGGTTTGCCTTTAACAGACCAGGACAGTTTTATGTAATCACTGACTAATTTCAACAAGATTTGTACAATAATTATCCTCTTTCCAAAAGCTCCACCAGCAGCAATCCCTTATCAGTTTATATACAATTTGCTGCTGGAATTTCCCTTACATCAGCAATACATACATAATTTTTTTTGGTGATCTCATTGTGTACAACTCTTCAGTGACCAAGACTTAAAATTAACCAGATTTTAGGGTGCCAAAAATTTAAAAAAAAAAAAAAAGACACTGCATCTCATTTGATTTTACTGAACTTCTGTGAGATCCAATTTTTAAGTTAGCATTTTCACCCACTCATTATTAATTTTTTTTAAGCCAGGAAATGATTGTGAAACTGCCACCATTTTACTGACATAAATGCTGAGAGTGTTGCTAGAGATGTGCTTCTGGTAGTCTCCTGTAATTAGGTGATTCTGTCATCAGTGAGCTTGGACAGACTTGGAGATGCTGCTTCCAAGGCTCAAGAAACTGGAGGGATTTTTGTTCACAAGAGGCAGCTGGGGTATTATCAAACATTTCCTTGACCTTGCACAACACCACAAAACATCATCCCCATCACACAAGTGTCCCATGCTGCTCTGGGGACACCTGTGCTTCCAGTAAACCTCAATCAAGCTGCTCTATCTATGCTTTATCACTACTCATTTCAACTGCTGTAGCTCAGGTACAGACATACAGTGAGGGAGGCACAGATACAAGGGCTCTACTGCTGTTATTCATAGATGTGTTCACCACTAAATAATAGTTAAAAGCCCTCAAATTAATACAAACATTTCTTTGCATTCCCGATTTATGTCTACCTTTGAAGTACTACCAGTGGCAGCAAAAGATTCAGGAAGAAGCAGTGCTGTTTAGATGTCCTCAACACACCTGGATAAGAGATACTGGAAAAGTACCAGGGCTCCTTCATGATGAGGAAAGACAACAGTACAGGAAAGCAAAAAAAAAAAAGAATGCAAATTAAGTTTGCTCTAGGGAAGGCAAGACACCAAAGGATAAAGCAGCTTTGCTGAGCTCATCCAAAGGACCATTAGCTATGAACTGTGGAGGTCCAACAGTACTGTCACAGAGTCTGTTGTAGTGGCTCAGGGGAAGGTGTAATCAGAAAGACCAGCCTGCTCTAGCATTGATCTGTGGGAGTGTCTGACATTAAACCAATATTTCTTTCCAGCCATTTCCTGCACTGCCAAAATTAAAATTCCAGCTCCACTGCTCTGTTGTTTCAGTCATTCCTTCCCAAAAAAAACCAAACACCAACAGAAAGCTTGGCTATCCTGCTCTACTGCCAGCCCTTTCTGGCACACTCCCACACATATGTACACATACACTATCTCTCCAAATAGTCAAAGAAATTCATCCCACTCATCACCTGAGGGAGCCTCATGACCTTCTACCAGACAGAGCCTCACAGCCTGAATCATCCACTAGTCTTCCAACCAGTCCGCATGGACTTCTTCTGTGGATCTGCACAGGAATAAGACACACAGTACCTCAGTGGGAAGAAGAAAAGGAGGGATAATAAGGAAATATGTGAAGATAATATCTTCTGTATTAGGGGAATATCACACAGAATGTAGACCAGGAAACATCATTATTCGACGAGTTATTCCATTAATTTAATTTAATTCATTAATCCTCCCTTCCACATATCATTACTTTTGTTCAGATCCCACAGAGCCATGATGTTAATCTATCATCTTGATAAGCAGCACTACCACATCACATATGGAAATGGAAATGGGAATGCAGCCAACCAGGCTAACAAGAGGCACCTGAACTACTGGGTTACAGAACACAGAACCAGCAAATCTCCCTTAAAACAAGAACTGGAAGAAAGAGGCAAGTTCTTGTGTGAAAAGATGTAGTGCAAACAGCAAGGTTTTCATCGAGGGAGGAAGCAGTCAGTGAAAGAAAGAAAAAATATCACTTTTCTTTTTCACAGAACCACAGAATGCCAGGTTGGAAGGGATCTCAAGGATCATCTGGTCCAACCTTTCTAGGTACTACAAGAGTTTGTATAACCTGGCTCAGCACCCAGTTAAGCTGAGACTTAAAACTGTCAAATGTGGGGGAATCTACCACTTCCCTTGGGAGACTATTCCAAAGTATGACTGTCCTCGTGAAAAATTCTCCTCTTTTGTCCCATCGGAATCTCTCCAGGAACAACTTGTGCACATTACCCCTTGTCTTTTCCATGTGACTCCTTGTAAATAAGGAGTGTCCAGCTTCTTGGTAGCCATCCTTTAAGTACTGGAACATGGTAATAAGGTCTCCCCAAAGCCTTCTTTTCTCAAGGCTGAGCAAGCCCAGTTTTCTCAGACTCTCTCATATGGCAGGTCCTCCAGTCCTCTGATCATCCTTGTGGCCCTTCTCTGGACCCTCTCCAGCTTGTCCCCATCCTTTTTGTAGAGCAGGGACCAAAACTGAATGCAGCACTCCAGGTGTGGTCTGACTAGCGCCGGGTAGAGTGGGATGACGACTTCTTTATCTCTGCTGGTGATGCCCTTGCTGATGCAGCCCAGCATCCTGTTGGCTTTCTTTGTCACTGCTGCACACAGTTTGCTCATGTTGAGCCTGTTATCCACCAGGATAACAATGCATAAAAATGCAAAGAGTCTTGGGCAGAGAAGTCTTGGAGTCATAGTTTCAATCAAGCGGATAGAGTAAATATACAGGAAAAATGCATTAAGAAAGTACAGCAAAAAAGATCAGCACCAAAACTAAAAGCAGTATATTGTGTGTAACTGATATCACAGGGAAAGGAGTGTCAGTTTTCCTTAAAGCAGAACAGGATCAAAGCCAGCACAGGCCTGTATTACTATGTCTTATTAATAAGATTTATTTCAGCATGAGTGTCTGGCAAAAGCAGGTGAAGTCAGATTCAATTGTTACATGAACTTTAATAGAATAAATATCCAGCTCCAGAAGACTGATAAAAAGTTGTCATGTTCAACCCAGTTATGATAGTCATGGACTCAATAGATAATTGTGACCCAAAACATTGCCAGCAAAAAAGAAGTTATACTCTGACATTAAAAATAAATAAATACATAAATAAACAAATAAAATCAAAACCCACTATTCTCTTTGAAGGAGAAGAAAATAGATGTATAATTTCCACCTTGACATTTCATTGAAATAGCCAAGTCAAGCAGTGACACAAAGAACTGGAAAGTAAAAGACTGCAATAAAAATATGGCAACAGCACTCCAGAAACATTTTGGAGCATCAGGTAACATATGTATGGAGAATATAACCCAAACACATATCCTCACCTGCCTTCTGGATCTAGAAAAGCCCTTCTCTGTTCTAAAGAAAGCTGACTTCATAAAGAGAGAAAAATATTAGTGAGTGCTGGTTTGAGAGCCAGAGTTGGGTTGTGTTGATGCTTTTTGAATTCATGGCAAATTCCTCTGTGATTTCAGGAAACCATGCTGGGGAAACTCTGAGCCTCCTTCACTTAGTCCCTGATGGAAGGCAGAAAATATTTGGCTTCAGCTCATTCTGAAGAAGGAAGGAGAAACTTCTCTGTGCCTTTTACTTTTATTAAAGCTGGTAAATTTATAAAATGGAATGGATGTTTTCCTTTTAAGCAACTCAAAAGAGGGCTGCTGAAGGTTACTGTGTTCCCACATATGCCATATACTACATTTTTTTCAATAAATAACTACAGAAGGCACTAACAGCTTGAAACACTAAGAAAAGTTATATATATATATTTTTAAAAGATAAGTAAAGATAGCTAGCATACTGCAAACATTAGACATTGCACTCCCTAATATTTCAAGGAAAAGCAAATGTTTTTCTCAAGGGAAGCGTAAAGCAGCATAATTAACTTTATATAGACCATCTTATCCAGGGCAATGTAGACAGATCTAGGCAGTGCCAACTGCTTCAATTAGAAACCCCAGAGTAAATTCACTTCATTATCAGCGAGTATGAAATTTCTCTAAATGCTCACCAGTGTTGCAATTAACAGAAGAGTGCCAAGTACCAGAGCTGTATTTTTCTAAAGAGTAGGAAAAAAACCACAAAATAGAACAGAACGAAACAAAACAAACAAAAAAAACACACACAAAGCAAACAAACTGCCAAAAACTCCAAACTCAAACCATGCCAACAAGCCTTTCAGCCCACATGGACTTCAAACCTGAAGAATCCTTGATACAGAAATACATGCCAAGGAGTTACACACTCTTTACTCTTTAACTGTTTTTGCATGCAGGAACATGGAGAACGTCAACACTTATACCAAATGTTAGCATTAATTTCAAAGAGACCTGTTGAGTGGGGAAAATAAAAGAGGTTCCTGATGTCTCTATAAGAGGTTTCCCAGGGACCAAAAAAACCAGAAGGTGCTGTTTTGCTTTCCTCTCCTTGCAGAGACAGCACAGGCCAAGGGAATACCCAGGAATAAAACAGTAATAAGGAGCAAAACAGGCTACGCAGGGCAACTCTGTGTGGTGCTCTTACAACAGCACAAATGCACTGAGTCCTGTTGGGTGACATGGTGTAAGGAGCCCTTTCTGGTGATGAGAAATGCTGAGCTGTCTCTCATGACCTTCAGCATGGGTGACTGAGTCTGCCCTCTCCACATGCCCTTGCTCATCAGTGTTGTTGAGTGTCATTTTAAACAGAACCAAACCAGAAGGATCTCCAGCTGTTGAGAGGACCTGAGACAAGCTTCCTGTGCTAAGTACTGTTCTGAAGAGCTAATCATTCAAAGCTTAGATGCTGCAGGAACTGTGACCTCTTAGCTCTCATATATGAGCTGCACAGTAAATCCCACCCTTCACCTGCTCCTACTGAACTATTGGAGCCTTCTCCTCTTGCTCTAAATCAAGTGTTCACCCTCCAGGGTCTCTCAGAAATCAAAAGTAATCTGTGGAGCAAAACCATCATGTTTTGCTGAGGCTGCACACCTGACAGTCTTCCCAAGAACACAGATGGAAAACTTTAAAGTACCTTGCTAGTGCAATGTTGCTGCTTCACACACTTTGATCTTGCTGCTCCATGTTTCCAGGTGAGCAAGTGGCATGTACAGCAGGAAAGGGTGAGACATTGCATCTAAACACACTGGGGACAGTATGACATAAGCCACTGTTAAATCCTGTTCTCTGGATAACTGATGCAGATGCTTAGTGCTTGTACACACATCTTACCCTTCCGACCAGGTCCTGACTCTTCATCAGTTTTTACAGGACCCATGACACTATTTCACAATCTAGGAAACAGTTTAGAAATAACAGCAGGTGAGATTATTCACAAAGGCTGCTTTTCAGTTAGGACATAAATTTAGGGGTAAAGCAGATTGGCAGGGATCCTAAAAGCCATCCTCCCTGTGCCCCAGCAGTGGCTAGACAGGGAAGAGGAAACAATTTTTTCTGTTGACTGTTTAACCTACACAAGGCTGGAATAAAACCACTAATGGATTACAGGAATCACAGAGGGGCTAGTGGATAAAATTATATGGAATACCCTTTTCCAGTGATTCCTGACATAAATCCCAACCAAAGGTTTCCTAGCCCAGCTCTCAGGCTCCTCTGATCCATTTCTACACCCTCAATATGTACAGGGCAGTGGGGTGGCTGTCAGCAGAGTGAAAGGAAAGGTTGGATCCTCAACCAGTCCCTCCCTATAGCTTGTGATTTATCTGCTGGCCACAGTCAGACCAAGCACATCTTTTAGTAGAAATGCACTTTTCTTGATAGCAAAAGACTGTCATTGCATTGGATGTAGCTAACAAAAAGGGACAAATAGGTCAGCATAAGAGAAAGCAAAATAAAAGGAGGACAGGCAGATTTAGCCTAGTGGAGTTAGAGATCTTTTAGGTAGAAGTTAAACATGGGTTTTATTTTATGAAATCCATTTAGCTTGTAGCAGACCTGAATGCCTGGAGAGCACCTAGAAGACAAGAAAGCCTTGGGACAAAGACACGGTTGCAAACAGGAAAGCACCAAGACATGTAGCCCCTGAGAGAAAATACATCAGGCGCTCCACAATGACTCAGTAGGGTTGATGGATGAGGTAAGAGCCTCAAAAGAAAAGTAAGGAAACTTCCACAAAGAATATAAATGTATTAAAACCTTTTAAAATGTTAATCTCTCTCTGCCAGTTGAACAACTTGACGAGGTAGGTACTTTCACTGCTTTCAGGAGGAAGATGTAACCAGGACAGAGTTTAGTTTATAGACAATGTTTCCTACTCTGTGATTTAGTCCCATGTCTTCCCAAAGGAAAGAACAACCAGAGTCAATCTGGCTCTTGTTCCTCTAGCAAATGAAATACAGGATAAATTTGCTGCATTCTTTATATTTGCAGTCATTAGCCTTTTAAATTAGAAGAGGGAACACTTGAAAGGACACACTCTCAAGTACTTTTCCTGTAGTTCAACTTTGTTTTCTTTTTCTCTTCATAGTTTGCAACAGCCTCTTAGGAGCTTAAAAATAAATGCTGCTTCATTTTCCGACCAAACGTGTCTTTTTCTATTTGTCAAACACCAATTCCCCACACCCCTTGTGTTACTAATTAAGCTTAAAATTAACATCCAAGTAAACAGCTAAAACCTCGTTTGTGCAACTGCATCATCAGAGATGACAGGAAAAGAAATGTTATGTTGAGTCCCTGTCCTCACATGTCTCTCAGAGCTCAATGATAGTAAAGGCAGTGGTGTTTTGAGCCTTGCTATTCCACATGGGTAAATATAAACAATACTGGATCTTCAAGGCGACCTTCTCTGATTGTCAGATGAAGGAAAGGAAGAAAGATGTTTGTTTGGAAAAGTCAACAAAAATTCCATCTGGCATTTTCTTCTCCTGAATATTCCCTCCCCTCTGATTAATGTAAAAAGTGAAAAATATTTACTACAAGTCAATGGGGGCAGTAGTTGTCAGGGAACTGCCTGGGGAAGGTGCAGCTTAAAATATTATAGGAAAAGGAGGAGGTTTTAATGGTGTCAGGAAATCAGGCTGTCAAGCCCTTTTGTGCAGCACAGCTAATGAGCTGCCATCATATAAGGAACTGAGATATTTCATGTCCATACAACAGGTTTAAGTGAGTTAATTTTCCTCTGCTCTGTGAGTTACTTTTCTATACATTGAAAGGTGAGAGCTGAGTCCATTTTAGAGTAACAAAATTTTCTCCCCATTGCCACAGATGTAAAAACCAGACAAAGCCCCAAAGAGGATAATCATTCCCTAAATACTCTATTCATCTGTAAATTTCTTTTAAAATACATAAATATATAAAACTCCAAGGTCTAGTCTGATTGACTTCCATTTGCCATGCAGAATTCCCACTGGCAACCAAATCCCCACCCCTTTGAAAACCACTCTGTTTTTCTTTTTTTTTTAAAGCAGAGCAAATTCCTTTTAATCACTAAAGGAAGAGTTCATTAGTTCATTCCCCCTCCAAAAAAAAGGAACCATCTAGAAGTGACAAGGTCAAGGCAGATGTCTGAATTTTCTTTGGTTATATAGAGGATGAGGGTGGAAATACT
Source organism: Chaetura pelagica (assembly GCF_000747805.2). Taxonomy (NCBI): domain Eukaryota; kingdom Metazoa; phylum Chordata; class Aves; order Apodiformes; family Apodidae; genus Chaetura; species Chaetura pelagica. Next base: position 461,661 of record NW_009953074.1, read on the forward strand.
GCTCTCCACCAATGAGACACTTATTTTTAGGCGGGTAAGGCTCATGGGGGAGGTCCCAGGGGTTGTGTCACTATTGATGTCTGAAATATGAATATATCTGAAACATGTCAGATATAAACCTGACCATGAGCTCTCCTTTCCCCCTTTTATAATTATGTCCTCTCTCTAAGAGGAGCAGTTGACAACACTATGATTACATGCATGAAAGAAGGATACTAATATAATTGAAATGCTAATGGCTCCAGACAACTTCCAGTAAGATATTTTCTGCCATTGAGCACTGAAAAAACACAGAGCAACTCTCTTCTCTTTCAGTCTACTCACAGGAGAGCCCAAGAGTTGTTTCAACCCTGAGACACTGTTGTCCCCTACACTGCACTAAATGAAACCTACAGACAAACACAGAAAAAACAAACCACCTTTGGTTTCATGCAGGAGGTGTTACCCACCATGGATAATGGTAATGGAATTAAAATCCCCCTGATTAGAAATCTAGTTTAATCCTCAAATTTTTGAGACAAATTCCATCAATATTCCTGTACCTGCTTTTTTTCACTAACATTTTTCTTTGTTATCTAAGCATATTCCTTTCTTTTTATTCTTTATTTGTTTGATACCAAAACTGCTCCTGTAGCAAAAAGCAGCTTGAAATCACTCCTCAATATGTGAGAAACACATGAACCTAAGAACACAGAGAACCAGCCACCTTCCCAGTTTCCCTGAACCTGCACCGACCCTGAGGTTTTGTTGCTGCCTCATGATTCATCAAAAAAAGAAGCTCCAGTGCCAGGGTCTAAATTGTCAAAGTTCACTCTTCTTTCTTGTACCAGCCCAGTGGCAGCCACGGTGGAAATGCTGCAATAACAATCTGGCACCCAGAACTGGCAGCCAGCTCAACAGGCTGCAGATTTAACTGCCACGGTATGGTTATTAACACAAATAATAGGAGAACACCTCCAAGGCAACAAGGGGGTTTTCTGGGTTTTTTTTTTCATGTAGTTCTGCTTACTAGAGTTGCTGCTGCATGTGGCTAATTATGAACAACATTCCCCAGGAGTCTGCTTGTGTCTAGTTGTGCATGCTAGTTTCCCAATAAAACATTTCCTTTCCTTCTCCTCTCTTCCTGGAGGACACTGAGGGGGGATCTCACCAACACTGATCAATATCTACTGGGGTTGTCAGGAGGATGGGGCCAGTATCTTTTCTGCAGTGTCCAGTGACAGGACAAAAGGTAATGGGCACAAGCAGGAGCACAGGAGGGTCAAGATAAATCTGAGGAAAATCTTCATTACTGTGAGGGTACCAGAGCACTGGGACAAGCTGCCCAGACAGGTTGTGGAGTCTCCTTCTCTGGAGACATTCCAAAACTGTCTGGAAGTGTTCCTGTGGGATCTACTGTCAGTGATCTTGCTTTGGCAGAGGTCTGGACTTCATCATCAGAGGTGCCTTACAATCTTGACCACTCTGTGACTGTGACATATTCTGATGTCAGTGGGACTTAACTACATAGCAGATTGGGGCAGTGGCATTTAAAACTAATAATAAACGTTTTACTAACAAAGTGATAGAAATGTGACCCATGATAAATATCTTTCCTACTTCTGAACCTTTCAGTAATGTTATGGCAGCTAACTGAGAAGGAGAAGAATGAAAAGGCCCGATATTTTAAAGGCAAATGTTTGTGTTTTTTTCCCATTTTGAATTAAACCCTTAATAGTTTTCCTTAAATTCTGGTCTTCACAGGTTCAGCTGTCTCCCAAAGCAAATTTCATAACAGTATTCTTAGATTGTTACATCAGAAGAGAACAATTATAACATCAGATCCCATCTCCTGCATCACCTGACCACAGAGTTTCTTACCTTTGTTGAAGAGACTCCTGCATTAAGTTAGATAATTAGTGTTTTGTCTAAAAGATAACCCTTCAGTATTTCACAGTATTTCTTAACGAAATACAGGCTATTTTAGAAAGCTCCAAAAGCTGTTTTTTATATTATCAACCCACCAAACTCCTTCAAACTTACATCTCCAGCTGATTTATGCCTGTTTTCACACACAGAGCCATTTCCTTCAACTCAGAAGGTGGCTTAATGCCTGTCTGGTTACCTAAGTGGCAATTCCATCTTTAATTAGAATTCCACTACTCCATGTGTCTGGGAAATGAACTGTTGTGATAATTCCTCTGTGCAGAACTGATCAGAAAGAAAATTTGGCAAGGGTTCTGCAGTTTCTTGCAACCCACAGCAGAGGCTGGTGGTGGAAAGCAGAGTTAGTAGTGGAGCTGGATGCCTGAAGTGATAGAGTCAGCTCTCATTCTACAAGATGCAGGATGACAAGGACAGGAAAGCACTGTTAGCAGCCAGGCAAGGCTGGGATTTGAACCTGCTTCTGCCACAGTGCAAGGTGACATCCTCCACCCAGACTCCCGAGGTAGTGTATGCACATGCACACTCTATGGAGAATGCAGAACTGACTAGAACAAGTGGCCCAAATGCCACCACTTCCATTTCTCTGCTTGGAAACTGAATGCCACTGAAGTACTTTCAATTTCTATACTGAGAAGTACATTCTCTAGGGGTTGCAGTCACCCTGGGAGAGGGCTGGAAGCAACAATACCCATAGCTTCCCCATCATCATTTCATTACATACCTCAGTGTCCAACAGCCCCTGCACAATAGAGTTCACTCTGTACTTCAAAGTCCATAAGAGGGTCCAGGACATCCAGGTTTGACAGCAAAAATGATGAGAAGGAGTCCAGGGGAAGTGGTGGTGCAGAAGAAAAGACAGCAGCATCTGACAACCAAGCATGGAAAGCATCTCCAAGAAGGTGATCTTAAGGGAAAGCAAAGCCCCGTGCAAAAGACTGAGAAAGGAAAAGGGCTCTAAATGGGATTTTGGGGAAAGATTCAACCTTGTCACCTGCTGAAAGCTAGAGAAAGTCAAGGTGATCAACTATGAGAACCAAGGTGAGCTAAGCACTCAAAGGTATGTTGTATATATGAGTCCACAGTGGATATAAGGCTGGTTGTGAGGAGTTCAGTGGGCGCAGCTGAAATTCCTTAGTTCAGAGACTCTGGTGTGGTTTGAGTTCAGATTATAGAGAGTGGCTGTGTTGGTTTTGTGTCCCACAGAGAAAAAGGATTTCTGCAAGTAGAATGAGGAGTATTAAGCAGAATGAAGCAGTATCATTTCAGACTATCAATAGAGAAGCGTATTTTGAATGGGGAGTACAAAATACTCCACATAGTAAACAGATGGATTCTCCATCTCAAGAGACAGCTGAGCAATGACTGAGTAACATGCTGAAAGTTATGAAAAAAAAAAAAAAGAAAAAAAAGGAATTTCTGAGCAAGATCCTTTGCTCCAGAGAAGGATTCAGAAGGCAATGTCCTGAGATGATAACCTCTGTCCCATCTTCCACATCCAGTGGGAATATCAGAAGGGAGAGGTCACACAGCCCCTTGCCTGTGAGCCCTGTGAGTAACTCATGCATCACCTCTTGGTCAACCGACTAAGCAGGCACCTGAGCAGCACTATCTGGAAACAACAGACATGTCTCCCTCTGCCCCCCTCCCCTCAAACACGCACAGTCTGCTGAAAAGGGAATCATGCTGCTCCTCTTAAAAAGTCTCTAGTAGGGCTTTATCATTCTATTATACTTTTCTGCTAAATGTATCATTCAGCCTTGCAAGTGTGCAAGTATTGATCTCAGGATTCATTATGATGTATTAACAGAGGCTGGGATGCTGCAATACCATTAAGCAACTAATATTTCCACACACTCACAATCCAGCAGATGCCCATCATCTCCAGCTCATTTAATCTGAGCTATTGAGATTTTTCTTCACGTACAAGATTGGACAATCCACACTTCCTTCCTGCTGGTTAATTAACCTGTTTTTTTTCACAGCGATCATATCATTGCATTCTAAGAAGAATGGGCAAATTCAGTGGGGTTTAGACATGCTGTCAGCTTTGCTGACTCTTTCCTCTCAAGCATCACAGAATCTACCCATTAACATTTAACATATGCTTTGAATTTTAATTTTAGGCAGAACCTGAGTCTATGGTTTCCATAACTTTTTAAATTCAGTGGAAACACTATTTACAGTTCAATTAATATCCCACTACAGTGCTCTTAGCTGCACATTACAGCCATGCAGGAAGAGAATCTGACACAAAATGCAGCAGAAACAAGAGGAGAACTAATCAAGCCATTTACACTGTCCATGCTGTGAGGTCTGCTTATGGAGAAGACTGGCATACTTGTGGAATATAAATGCTGGATAAAAACCCCAGTGCTTTAATAATTTAAGGAGTCAGTAGGCCAGGACTTGAAATCATGGAAATGTTATCTGTAGTAGAGGAACTGCTGGACAGTCCCAGGGCCAGACCTGACAACCACATTTCCATATGTGCTGTTACTGTGACTCCTTGTATAGCTTCCCAGGCAGACCCAGCCTCCATCCCTGCCCAATGCATCTTCTCCTGCCCTACCACAACAACCCACCTGCTGTGGCAAATTTAGAGGCCTCACGAACCTCTACTACATGAATGAAAATGCTTTGTTCCCTCTTCATGGAAACAATGTGAGATTGTAGTAATGTTTTTTAGAAAACATTTTTTATTCCATTTGAACATAAGGACTTTGAAAATTTAGGTTGAGGAACCTGTGTCCTCTGTCAGGTCTCAGGTGGGGACATTGCCACCAAGAAAATGAAATGTGACAAAGCAGGAATGCAAGTTGTCCCTTCACTCAATACATGTTTTCCATGCTATTTATGACAACATGACAATGGATGAAGTAGCCAACACAGAAGAACAGAAAGAACTTCCTACCAAGGGGAAGCTTTTCTCCCTGTGATCCTTAAGTGACTTCATAGTTGTTATACCCACAAGAGCATTTTTGTTCCTATTCCTGGGCCACTCCCCCTCACTGTTTTAACAAAAGCAGTTTCAAAGCTGTTAGGTATCAAGAATGCCAAGTGAACCCAGATTTTATTTTGCAGCACATTATTTTCCATAAGATAACTGTATGTCACACTGCCTTAAGTTTTGTTAATAGCTGCAGTTATTTCACTAATCCAACATGGCCAAAAATGACACTTTCATATTTCACTGTAAGTTCAATGGCTCATGGCAGAAGAGCTGGGACATAATTCTGATTTTCTATGAGCTTTTAGTCCTCTTTTGGAAAATTAATCAATTTGCAGGATTCCCTCCTCTTGCCCATCAAATCAACACTGTTCTTTAGGAGCTTTCAGCTTTACAAAAAATATGTTAATTAGCTGGCTCAGGGATCTCTGTAGCTCTATTATTGCCTTTTCCATTACCTCCACTTACATCAGCCTTAGCCCAGCTGCCCACTACCTTCTCTGTGCTCTAGTCTCTCTCCATTACCTTCCTAATGGGTCCATATTTCAAAATATGAGGGTCAGAGGAAACAGGACTGGCTGGAGTGACATAAAACAAGCCACATCACCCGGAGATATCCATAAATCTCCTTTCTGCTGTTTGTCCAACTGAATCCAGGTATTCTTTTTTAATAGATCAAGTCTAGACCTCCCACCTTTTTCTTTAAAGGCCCTACATAAATCTGTCTACAATGTGATCTCTTTTCCTGCTGTTTCTCTCATGCCTCTAGGCTCTACCCAACCTGCATCTCCCCTAGATTTCTACTTAATGCCTGCAGCTTCCCTGCACTGACCTTGTTAAAGTAGATTCCCTGCCTTAATATTCCGAGCAACTTCTTGCCCTCACAAAAATGCCTGCTGCCATCTTTCTATTCTCTCTACTTTTTCTTCTTTATATGGCGTTTACCAAGATTTCCACCTTTTCCACATGTGAACTGGTCTAAGCTTGTCTGATAAGGCCTTTAATGTGTCTTACCTGGTGGGCACCTAGAAGTAGTAGACCTGTGTGTGTGTCCATGTGCTTTACACAGGCAGTTTTGACACATTCCCTGCTTTGGCAGTCTGGGGCTTGTCAGAGAAATACCCCCTGACATCCACAGCACAGGTATGAAAACAGATAAGGACTCTGCAATAAGGGCAAACATTAATGAAAGAAACAATTCTGTGCAAACAGTTTGTCACATTTGGAATTTTTGTGTCACAGAGGAAAGTGGCATTTTGAGCTGAGCATGATATGGCTGTGCAGCAGGGAGTTACAAGTTGCAGGGAAACTGCCTGAACTTTGCCATCCATATACACTTCAGTTAAACTGCCTTGACCAAAAACTGACACCCTTCAGGTCTTACTCTTCTTGAAAGTCAACAAGACATTGGATTCAGATTGTCAACGTAACATCAAAAACAAATCTGGCCTCTTCTGTCTCTTGTTACTTTTGACAGCATTACTCATATCTCCTTTTCTAAAGTTTCTCCTCATTCCATGGTTTTATACAGAGCCAGTAAAAATTAATCACAAGAGCACAGAGGAACCATGCCCACCTGAATCCACAGCATCCAGGCTCCTCCTATATCCAGAGACGAAGCTGTGCTGATAAGCTCTCACACAACTACTCTTCCAGGCTGTTATTAACCCATTTAAACTTTGTGCTTAATCTTCCCTTCTCCTACATTTCCCTTCAGCATTAGAAGTTTTTAATATTGTGTTGTTGTTGTCAAAAAGAATAGAAATACTACCTGAAAAAAAAAGCATCCACCCAAAATAAAAGCCAGACAATGTCTTGCAGCTTACTCTTCACTGTGCTAATTCCCTGAGCTACACTGCTGGTATAATCAGATTAAAACATTCAGCAATGGATCATACTAAGACCTGGAATGATAAATGGTGGATCAGACTTTCATTATCATAAAAACGGATAAATACAAGTGAAAATGGAAAATTAATTGAATTGAGTATAAGCAGTAAAAACTCTTCCAAAGGATTAGCTGAACATTATTAACAATGATGCCAGGGAAAGTACTTGATTGTGGATGCTGAATAATAGCTCTGTAATTACATTCTTACCCATTTTTAATTATTAATTATTTTTACTAAAAAGCCCTGAAGACTATAGTCAAGACTTACTCTGTTGTGCCTAATGCTGCTCATCTATAGAGATGGAAGAGCATCCTCCAACAGTGCATTCTATGAAAAAGAACCTTAGGAAAGGAGATTTGGTACAGACCAGGGCTGAATTAAATCTTTCAGGGAATGGAATTTGAATCAGTTGCAGATTTCATAGCTGGGCCCTGATCTTGAAGCTTTGAGACATAAAAATTGTCTTTTTTATTTGTTTTTTATGTTGCTGAGGATACCGTTTGGAATATAAATAGATGAAAATTATGCTGAAAAAAATGTAATGTTGGAGCTCAGAGTTTTAGGAGGTTTTTTTCAATGAAGAGACTACCAAAAAAATGATGTTTTTTATGTCCATCTACAGTAAGATTTCTGGCAGATTTTGAAATGCAGCTTTCTTCCTGGTCTAATCACAGGATACTGCAGAATAAAACTATGTAAATAAATAAACAAACAAACAAACTAATAAATAAAACTCCTGGCTGGTCCAACTCAGCAAGAAAATGATAATTCAATAATAGATTAAAAGCACTTCAGCACCCCACACTAATTTTGTGTAATTACCTTCAGACTTTTCTCTTTCAATCACAACTTGCATATGGGCAAACGCTACAGAGAGTAAAGAGCCTTGGCCTGGCTGGGGAAGGTGACAGGAATCAGGGCAGAAGGTTCCTGCCATCTCCCATTTAAATGCCTTTTGCTGATCACTTGGCAGAGATGAGGAGCAAGTTCAGCTCAACTTGTGTTTGTGTGTCTTGAACTTTTTAACACCTTCAATAAAACCCGTATCCAGAAACTCATCATTTTATGTACTGAGATCTCCATTAATAAAGGCTGTTCATGACACTTATATTAACCAGCAGCTTGTAGGTACAGTTTTTGCCAGAAGTTTCTTATTTGGAGCAGAATGCACTAAGAGATATTAATTACATTTGTCTCTTGCTTTTATATACATTGATTTATTTCCATTATTTCTTTGAACTCAGAGGCAAATCTTGAATTCCTGCACATGCAGATTCATTTGCTATATTTATGCAGCACAGAAAATTACTAAAATTATTTGACCAGATTTGGTGCTTGCTCCTACATTAAGCAAGCTCCTAATTTTATGAGTAGTAAGAATAATATTAAGATTATTCTCATGCCTGGGTATCAACTGGATTCATCATGTTGGAGTGAAAACCCCTGTAAGAGTTGAATTTTTGTTACCTCTTTAAAAAAACTCAGTACATGCAATGGTGATGAAACTAGACAAGACATCCCAAGGTTTCCTTGACACATGACCTTCTTCTTCTTCTGAAGGTCACTCTCTCCCAGCTCACTTTCAAGCACACTACACTGGGTGTACGTGACAGTAAGAGACCTTTTTGCTGGAGTGAAGACAGGCTTAAGATTTTTCAGAAGATGCAAATCACTGCAGTTTTATAGTATCTGTTTTGATGCAAAGTGTGGAAATAGCATCCAGCTTAGAAAATTATTATGTGCATGTTAAATAACATGTCTCTGATGCTTTCCATATTTCTCATGGAATTAATCTACCATTCATTTATCCACATTCTAGACTTGGGAATTCATTTGGAAGAAGAGTTTCGGACCTTCCACGTATCTTGTTGTTGTTGTTAGTATTTTATTTCACTGTTATGTTCTTTGCCATTTTATATTTCATTATTACCACACTGGATACAGTAATTAGAAAATGAGACTCTAGAAGACCTAAAAACTCTGAGCTGAAATTCTGCTGCACCTTAACCATCCCAAAGCTCAGGTGAGCACTTTGCAGAGACCTCCAGTGTCAAATCTCTCACACAGCCTTAAAGCTTTTCCAAGAAAACGTTTTCCTAACCTGAATGTAATTATAACCTGAATCTCCTTTTCTGGGGTTAAATTCACTACTTGTTGTCCAGCTCCAAGACCACTGCAAAATTCATACCCTCTATTTTCAGCAAATTGAAAACTTAAGTCACATTTTCTAGGCCTCTTCTTCTGAAGTTTATTCTTCAGGGTCTTTACAATCACTCAGCATTTTCTTTAGATGTCTTAGTTTATAACATTGCAGAAGAGATCTCACCACTGCTGACTACAATGTGTATAGACTTAAAGTCTCTTGTAAATAAGCATTTGTGTAGACATGTCCCAGCTCAACCTATAGGTTTGCAATAGCACAGCACAGTACACCAGGGGTCACAAAAAGAGACAATACACAACATCAGACATTCCTACTTCTTCTGAAATTTAATATCTGGAAATACTTTCTCTCCAGGATTTCACACATAAAAATAAAAATAATAAAAATAATAATAATAACAATAATAACACCAAACCAATATTTTCAATTTTTCTGTCATGAATTTCCAAACAGTTTCTTTACTAGCTTGGTATGTAAACACTGAAGGAAACCATACTTCCCTCTTGAGGAAAGCTGTCTAGAGGCCCCAACCTCTCACACACTCCATAGCCCTCACATGGCCCCATGCAGGACAAGCACTCCTGCAATCACAAAACAGACAAGTTGCTTTTCTATTTCCTCTCACTCTGATTCTGCTAGAATGATAAAACAGGCCAGGCTCTCTGTTGGGATCTGGGCTGTCTTTTTCATTTAGGGTTACACTGGAGACTGCTAATGCACAATGTTTTGCTACCATAGTTAGGTTAGTCAGGAGCATGAAATGAAGTCATAGTTCTAGCAGATCAAATTAAGCTTGGCAATAACATCAGCCCTGTAACTAAACTGTCATAGTGCTGAAACCCCTCACTGGGAGATCTGGCAGCTCTGTGCTACCAATGTATTCCTACATCTTGCTAGTCAGTGGTTTCTAAAGTCTTACTTTCAATCTCTAGTCTTGCTAGTTGCAAAAAGGATGCAAAGAATTCCTGACAGATCTCTTTTTAAGCCCTTCAGTGATAGTTTGTTCATAGGCTATCACCCATTTTTCTGGTAGGTTAAGACATGCAATTAGGTGCAATTTGTGGTGCAGTTTTACAAAGCCACCTTTTGTGATGAGAGAAAGACAGGAATGAAATTTGGGAAGAATATAAAATAAACTGGGAGGAATCAAAAGGGTAAGTCAGACCACAAAGAAAGGAAGCAGCAATAAAATGTGTTAGACAAGCAGAAATATCCAGGCTAATAAGGCACTAGTGTACCAGGCACTGGAAGCTGTGTTTGATTCTGAATCATTTATAAGAAGCCATTCAATTGCCTGTCACCATATTAGCATATTTAAATAGTTGTAATCTGGTTGCATCACTGTGATTAAAATTGCTGACAAGGATGGAGAAGAATTGAGCATAGCAAATAGTAGGACTGTAAATGGCTTTACAGAGGCATTCAGAACAGCTGCATTCCTAATACAACAACAAAACCAGACCACAAGGGAAAAAGTCAGGAAGCAAAAATGACAAGAGGTGACTCTCAAAACCTTCTTTTCTTTTCTGAATTCATTTCACTCTGATTTAGATCATAGCTGAAGCAGGTGCTGAAGCAGGTGCTGAAGCAGGTGGAAGGCATCATTCAAAAGGTACAACTAAAAAGATAGAACTTCTCAAGCAATTAGCTTAGAGGCAGCAACTCTGATATGTCCTGTGCTGTCTGAGATCTGCCTATGGGCAGAGTTACTTGGCACATCACTGGTTCTGCCAGAAATAAAGGAAGAGACTGACAAGTTCTCAAAGGCATCAGGAACTTGAAAACTCATGAGACTCTTTTGAAATAATCTTTCGCATTAAGAATTCCGATTTGTAAAGTTTTCTGATCTTAACTTTGAAAACAGGGGAGTGTTTTGAATTATAGCTGAGAATCATGGCAAGCAAGGCTTTAAGGAAAAGTATTGATGGCTCTTCAGGAAATTTAAAGATCTACAAAGTATTTATTTCCTGTATGACCCAAAATAATTCAAGCAAAAACTAACTTCAGTCCCTAAGCAGAGTGGTAGCAACAAACTCATTTCCACATTAAGAAACAAGTGACATCATGCCAAAGAGTATTCACAACGTAGAGGAAGTTCCTCTGTATTCCCCAGTGTCTCCCAAGGTCTGTCTTGAGCCACCCGAGTTCTGCAATCCATCCTCCTGGGCGTTTGCAGCCAAAGCAGCTCCTGTTTCTGGAATGCAAGAATTGCAGCAGCCAGTAGTGCTGCTTTCCCGAAGGATTCCCTTCCCTTCAGTCACCTCTGCTTTAGGCACTGCCTGCTCAGGAGTCCCAGAGACTCCTCCACATGCCCAACCCTTTACTTTATCATTTAAGCACCCAATGACATTACAGCAACCCCATACTGAGAGAACACAGAGGATCTGCATCTTTGGCCCCCAAAAATTACCATTAAAGTCTTCCCTCTTCCAATATTACACCAACATGCAGATCTGTGGAACATATGGGAATTAAGTTCACATACTAAATTTCAGGATAACATCCATATAGCCTTTCTTCCTCTCCTCTGTAAGATCAAGCCTTCAGAGGCTTCACAAAATCAGCATCTTTCTGCTTGCTCATACTAAGAGGGGTCCCCAAGCTCAGAAGCTGTCCCAGGGTTGATTTTCATACCCCCAAGGTCAATAATTTGGGGACTAAATGTGAACCAAACCCAGCATTTGTCTCTGTCCTCCTCTGTAGATTGTGGCTCTGTCTTTATAGAAGTAACTACACTGCAGGAGATCCTGCCAAAGCTCAGTGGGAGAGTAAAATAAGCAGAGAGAAAACAACTGATGTGTAATCAGAGACAGAAGATTTACACAGAAAAATCATCCCCCTTGCTCTTGCAGTTTTCACTCCATTTGCATCTTTTTCACCAAAATCTTTTCCATTCAAAGTGACAGAAGGCAACATGTCACTGAGAACAGAGATGACAATTGCAAACATTAGGTGTTTTCACTAGACGTTGCCAATACAAATTTTTATGCCTTTCGCCCATGGAGGCCTTTGGGGAAAAAGATGACGTCTTGGAAGTTTTTTGAAAAGCTGGAATATTGCAATAAAATATAATGCAGTACAAGGCTATGTAAAATTTATAGGGTACCTTTTATGAGAACATCCCAAGGGGCTTCATATAATAGCTACAAAATAGTAGAACACATCACGGAATAGATTTAATTTTTTAAATGGCAGAATATATTAATGATTTACCATGAATACTCTTCACTGCATGTCTAAGAACATTAATAAAATGGTTCTGTCTAAAGTTATTTTAGATGAGAGGAATTTAATCTCTGGATACGGTTCATATTTTAATAAGTTTAATTGGTTGATTGAAACAATATCAAACCAAAAACAAACTAGATGTGTTTCAGCCAGGAAGGGGTTTTGAATTATTAATCACGGTAATTTGTTTACCATTCTCTCAGGTTACCCATGTCCATCCCTCCCAAACTTACAAAGCAACTAGTGAGCAGATAACCAGCTGAGCAGAACATTTTGAAACACATTCCATGGTACCACCTGACCTGTCAACTGCCACTACCAAGGCTAGTACATAAATAAGAAGGAAAGTCCTGGCAAGGAACAGTGAGTAAGAAACACAAAGGAAGGTGTAATTAATAGCATTAGAAATGTCTTGGAACCTTTTCACCACTCTCCTCTGGCATTGCTATACCTCACTCCTCTTATCCATCACCACCTGGACCACCTCACATATCAGAAGTTTAGCTGTGTGCTCAAGACCTTTCATTGCACTCCAGTGGGTTATTAGCTGAAGATACTGTTTTCTGCTGAATCTAGGTTTAAGTCCTTTTAAATGAGAACTAGCATCAGAACTTTAGCAACAGGATTGAATTGCAGCTCTGCAAATGCGTTGTTTGAAGACAGATAAGCCCAGCATGATGCAACACACAATTAACAGGCTGAATTAGTTATGAACTGACCTGGGGGAATAAAAAGTAAAAGAATGGTGTTTGTTTTTCAGCTCTTTGATATAGAAAAGAGGTCAAAGCTGGAAAAAAGGTCTAAGACCAAAGTGGGAACATCAAGTCAGATAGGACAGTAATAATGATATGTATTAGTAAATGTGAAAGCTCAGCAACTGTATTTATCTGCTTCTGTACACTTAAGTTTAACACTAAAGTGAATATCAGCCCACATACTTAAAAGAGCATCCCAAGGAATCTCTTAAGTGTGCAGGGTCTTGAAATATCAAAAAGCAACCTGGGCAGCCTTCTGGACTACTTCTGTTGGTGATCTGTCTGCAGGAGGTTAGGTTGAAGAAACAGAAGTTTTGTTCTGTTCTGAACTCCCAAGGTCCTTCAACCCACACTAGAAAGGAGCTGAAGGATCATTGCACTAAAGGGTCTGGGAAACACAAGCTCTAACCTTGAGACAAGGGAAGCCATTTGCCATGGACAACAACATATTTACATGAGGTGCATCCATTGACATTGAAGATCAACACAAAACACAAACCTACATCCTTGAATTTCAACTGATATGGGACAGAGTACCTGGACAGACTGGGCTGCAGAGATGCCTACAGCACATGTGCTGAAGCAACAGCAGCTTTAGCTGGGAGAGAGGTGAATGACAGCATTCCCACTGGAACATGCACGTACACAGCCTGCTGTGGATGTATCACAACAGTCAGGCATACCCATTGCCCACTGGCAGAAGACCTCTTCCATCCCTAACTCCCAGTACATGGCAGGCAGGATCATGTGCAGGATGTTTTTCCACCTCAGGAAGGTAACTCATTGTGATCTTCTGTTTCATGCTCTTCTGGCAACCTCTGGACTGCCTTAGAAGGGGGACTTAGAGACACACACATATACCCCCTGTCCCCAGCCTCCATATTGTGGAAATGCATTAGTTCTCCTGCCTGAAAACCACTGGAACAATGAAGTAAGCATCTGGATTTCTCACCTTTCCCTCCAAACAGTCTTTAGAAAGTCCAGATGAAGCTTGATCTTGTGCAAAGACAGGTCAGCAGCAGTTCTACAGTATGGTAGACAAACAATCCAGCCAAACCATTTTAGTATCTGTCCTTATTGCTGAGTGAAGCCGAAGAACATCAAGTCCATCACATTAGTTAAAAGAAAAAGCTTCTGATTCTGAAACTTCCTGTGTATTTGCTAACAGGAAGGTGAGTTCAATCTCACTGAAGTCCCTGTAGATGTCACACGGGCCGAGTGCTCTGTATGGACAGTGGACATACATTGGTCAAGCAAACAGAAGCAAACTTAGTATTCAAAGGAATCTGTCAGCCAGGAAATCACCTAGCAAGCTTAATGGCTCTGACTGATCTAAAAAGCTGTAAATGAACAAAATCTGTATGTTTTACAAAAATGGACAAGTAATAAGAGCCCTGCAGTACTGAAATGATAAGCTCAAAGATAGGAGAAATAAGGAGATAAGCTCAGCGTAGGAGAAAGCTCCTTATTGCTTAATCCTCAGCTCTCAAGCAAGCCAAGCATGAAATCCTTTAATCAAATCTAATAACCTAGGATAATCTTCAAAATAATGACCACAAGGAATAACATATTCCTGCATTCAATTAAATCCTGAGATTGTTAAAAAATGGATACTTTTTTTAGCAGCAGTGTTCAAGGTATTCTCACATGTTGCGTTATGCAAAAATTCCCACAAGTGATAACAAATGTTGAAACAGACAAAAAAAAAAACCCTGTGCATTCTGATTGTATTTAAACCACCTTCCTCAACAAAATACAGCTATTTTTGTATATCAAAACAGATTACATGCAAGTGTAACCATTACAAGCCCTGAAATGTGATGCTTTTTGTCCTGAAAACTCATCCAGGTATCAGAAGCATTTGCAGTTCATGAGAAGAGGTTTATTAGGAGGAAAATTCTCTTGTCCTTTTTTTCCTTTTTCAGAAGTTTTTTTAGTTGCCAAACAGTTTACAGAGCAGCATTTATTTCCAGAAAATTCTGTCAACAAATATTTTAGAGAACTGAGAGTACACAAGGTTGCAACATTTTGCCTCACAGACAGTTTTAGTGACGTTGAACAGACCAAACCCTGTCTTAACATAAACCATCTCAGAGTCTAACAAGACGTGTCTACAACCCTTTACAGTTGGTAGATGACAAATGGCAGACAAGTCAGTCCTAACTCTGTGGCCAGCTTCTATATTCAGCAATTAAAAATTGCCTGTTTAAGATGCTCTTTCAGATTTATTAAATTCTGAAGCATAACAAACATTTTTTTAAAAATATCTTAAGACTGAAAAACTGATTTCACTTCAGACTGCAAACAGACTTTCCTAAATTAAAACAAATGATCACAAAGACATCCATTTTTCTGCTCACTTGTCAATTGTGAATTGAGAATGTAGTATTTGCACATTGCACACAGAATTGAATTGTTTTCAATCAAAGGCTTATATATTAATTTCACTAGCTGCCTGTATAAAGTGAACAATCAGCTCTGCCATGTGACATTATCCCTCTTTTTGGTGACTTGATGTCCGAAGTTAAAAATAGGGAAAAAGCAAATTATGACTGTCAGCAGCATTCCTATTCATGTCATCTGTTCACAAACCAGTATGGCATTAGGATGAGGAAGGGTCATTGCCTCCAAACAGTCATGCAAATACAAATCTCATTCACTCTCACTAGAGAAAATTAGGCTGGAAGAAATCCAGGAGGGCATTAACTCATCCTCCCACTTCCCTGCCTAAGGAAGGATCCCTACTGACATTCCTGATGAATACTTGTCAAACCTACTGTTAAACCATCTCAAATGCTGGAGTCTCAGCAGCTCAACTTGAACTTTCCTTGCTGCAGGTGAAGTACTTTCCTTTTTCTGCTTTCAAAATGCTTTTACAGAAGACACTTTTTTTTCTTTAAATAAGGAAAACAAGGGGGAAAAAAAGGAAAAAAAATAAGAAGGAAGTTAAATAAGAGGCTGTGTTCTCTTCAGCATTCTTCCTTTTTGTTGATCAAGCTCGGTTCCATATTTCCTTGTATCTTAGCACCCTCTACAACTACATGAAAGAAGGATGTAGGAAGGTGGGTGTTGGCCTCTTCTCTCAAGTAAATAACAATAGGACCAGAGGAAATGGCCTGAAGTTGTGTCAGAGAAGGTTTAGATTGGATATGAGGAAATATTTCTAAACTGCAAGAGTGGTCAGGCACTGGAACAGCCTGCCCAGAGAGGTGGCTGAATCACCATCCCTGGACGTGTTCAGGAAACATGTAGAAGTTGTACTTCAGGGACTGCTCTAGTGGCCCAGATGGAAGGAGGGGGGGTAGGGGATGGGGGGGACACGGGACTGTGGGTGTTTTTTGGTGGGGTGTGCTTTTGGTTTTGGTTTTGGTTTTTTTGGTATTTTTGTGTTGATGGTTAGACTCAGTGACTTCAGAGGTCCTTTCCAAGCATGATGATTCTGTGATTCTGTGATCTTTCTTGAGGATGACACCAAACCCAGCACAATTCTCCCCCCAGGGCCATCTTTTAGTTACATAGAGGTAATTATACCATGTTGCAGACCATGCCCCTGTGACACTAACTGGTTTGCAAAGGCTTGTTATCATTCACATGTCTAGTTTGCAGTCCTCTACAACCTCTAAATGTCCTACCTCTCTAAATGTCCAGGTAGTTTTCCTCTCACCCTATATTCACATACTTGATTGTTCCTATGCAAATAAAGTCATTCCCTATTAAATAGTATTCCCATTTTTCAGATCATACCTCCATTCTGTTAAGATCATTTTGAATTATGATCTTCCTAGATCACAGACTACTGATAGGAATTCTTATCTCAGTACCTCTCTTTGTACAGGTTAATAACTGAAATACCCGGCACAGCCAGATGCAGAGGAGGCCCTTGCAGAATTTCACATGCTTGTGTGCTATGTTGTTCTCAGAGAACTAATCAGTTTGTAGTCATTTCCTCTGGATCATATTTCCCTAGCCTGGTATCTACCCTTTCTACACCCACTGGGTATCTTACTTATCTCAATGCACACTTTAAAAAAAGCACCAAAAAAA
>NW_009953075.1:0-6880 GCF_000747805.2 Chaetura pelagica
AAGGAAGGAAGGAAGGAAGGAAGGAAAATTGACTGGAAATTGTTCCTTGTTTGCCTGCTTAACTAGGAACAGATTTTTCAGTATTTCTCCTTTTCCAAAGAAACATCTTTACGCTTGTGGGGATATAACTTCTTTTGTGCATGTGTTTTTGTGTTTCATTTTAGTATGCATCATCACATTGTTTAGTGAAAGGAAGGGGCTCTTTCATTTTTACATACTGATATATGTGTTTTTTTACTGTGTGTGCTTTTAATTTAGTAGGGCAGTACTTTCCATTAAAAGACGTCTCTCATTACAAGGAATGTTGTTATAGAATTGTATGCATTAAGTTTAATTCTCACTCAATTGAAAATAAATACTTTGGAAACAAATGCATCAAAGCACAGGAAAGTGGTTAGTAGGTATTCTGGTTTTTAAACAGATTACTAAATTCATGTGACAAGTGGGGCCTCTGGGGCAAATAAAGCAATCAAATAATCTTAAATAGGCTTGTGGAATCTGTGTAAATGATCTTACTGATCTATCTGCAGCTTTCCAGTTTTTCTTTAATGACCATTTGTCCTTTCCCTGCTACTGAAGAAATAATGTATTTTTTTCTTCTAAAGAAGAACAAACTGTTTCCTTCTTCCTCTGGATGCTGAACAGAAAATACTTGTTACTGTCATACAGGAAATAGTGTCTTCTAAGGAATGTTCTTTCTAGAACAGATTCCCTATTAGTTCACAAATGGTTTTCGTGTTCAGTTCAAATTGTATATTGGTCTTCTATTGCAGAAATCTCACAGTATTTTCATGTTTAGGAACGGAGTTTGATGGTCTCAGTCTGATTCCTAGCAAACAGCTTTGCATATTGGAAGAAAACTCCTTAACAGGTGCTACTGAATTACAGTTGTGTAGAAAGCCTTGGTAAAGGTAAAATGAACTGGAAGGGCAAAAGTATTGAACTATAATCTCACTTTTGAAAGTAACATCCTCTAAGGAAATGCAGATAATTTCTCAAAAGATGTAATGAGGTTTTTAACAAATGTGTCGATTACCTTGTCAAGGTACGTATCTATTATAAGAAAATTAATCATTGTTTCTTTAGCACTCTCCTAAGTTCTATATGCATGAGACCTATGACCCCCACCCCTTCCCTGCCACATAGGAGGCTGAATTAGACAGACAGCAATGTTGGCCAGAGATATTCCATTCCATATATCTACATAAGCTCAGAGGAAGGTCAGAGGTCACAGAAGACAACTTCCTTCCTGCTTCCTCTTCCCTTCTCTTCCATCCATGGCTGGTGTCCAGGGAGGACTCCATCCATCTATCACCGTCAACCCTTAGGCTCAAGCTCTCCTGACCCTCATCACTCTGTGCTTTCTCCAGCAGCAGTCCAGAATTCTTTGGGACTGTTCAGAGCTAAGGAGATGCTGTGGGAGTTGCTGGCAGTGGGGGGAGGCGAGAGGCTTTTGCAGATATCTGAACATATTTGTATATAATTGTATATATTTTATTTTATCATTAGTGTAGTTTAGTTTTCAATCCAGCCAAGCCTCTCTCTTTTTCTCTCTCTCCTTCCCTACCTGGGTGTGAGGGGGAGAGGATCAAGAGCATTATTCTTGAATCTGAGTCAAATATTGACTTGTGCATACATTGTTTTATGAGTTAAATACACCTTAAAGCCTTATAATTCTCTATCCTGGGCAAATATGTGTTTCTGGGTGAGGAAGTATGTTATTAGACCCTTCAGAGCCTGCAACTCTATAAATTATGTTAATTTCTGACCCCCTTGATCTCCAGCCATCAATCTCTTGGTTACTGGCCTTTTAAACTTGGTGGCATGCTTTTAGCCTGTCTCTGTTGTGCAAAACTCAGTCATTATTATCTGAGCCAGTTGGACAGAAAAAGGAAGGCTGTCTGGTTATGCTGGCAGGCAGAGCTTCCCAGTTGGTCTGTCTATATCTGGTATCTGCTAGATGTCCAAGTAATTAACAATTTGGCCTCAGTAAAAGGTTTATAAATGCAAGGAGGTGCCTAAACCAGACAATGAACCACTGGTCCTTTAGCATTAAGGGAACTAATAAATATAATATGGTAGATGGCACACACTTGTTCCCTGTTTCCAGAATGTTCAGCTTTTATCGTGTTTGATTCTTAAAGACTTCCTTCTGAGAGCTGACCAAGGTGCTGACAGAAGCTAATGACAGAAATTACACACAAAGGTATTTTGATAATTTCTTTGTTTGTTGGGGTTTTTTTGTGTGTTTTGTTTTGTTGTTTTGTGGGGATTTTTTTTTTTGTGATGGTGGTGGTTTTGTTTGGTTGGTTGGTTTGTTGGTTCTTTTTGTTTTTGTTGTGGTTTTTTTTGTTGGCTGTTTTGTTTTTTTTTAACGGGGGGTTCCATAATATCTGAATTACTCTTTCTTATAATTGCCTTTTAGAGAAGAGCAAAAAATAGTTTATGAATGATTCGTTCATCCATGGATTGTAATATGAATACTTTCAGCTTAAAGATATAATGCAAGGTTTGTAGGGGCAATTAATAGCTTTTATCTGACTGGGTTGTCATATTGCTGAAAAAAAACAATATACTTTAAGCATGTTAAGCTTATCATCAGGGGAGAATTATACTCCAGAAATAGGAGTTGCAAAAGTAAATTTATTATGAGTAAGTCAGTGGAAATAGTGAGGGAAAAGATGCATTTTAAAGAATTCCAGTGCACAGACTGATATTAGGGTTGTTGGGGTTTTTTTGCTTTTTTGTTGTGGTGGTGGTGGTGTTTTTTTTCCATCCATAGCAGAAAACCATATATCTAAACAAATTCTTTAAATTTTAATTTTATATTACTTTTTTTTTTTTTTTTTTTTTTTTTTTTTTTTTTTTTTAATTTTTTTTTACTTCTGTTATAAACACAGTAGTATACTGGTAAAAAAGTATTCACTAAAGACATAGAAAAGAGTGATTAGAAAGATAGTTGTCAATTAACATTGAGAGTTGAACCTTTAATATCCTGGATGCATATTCTGTCTGCTGGTTTACTTAAAAATACAAACACTTCCCTAATTTTATGGGATGTAATGTATGTAGTAACACAGTCATATTTCCCTCATTTGTTTTATACAACACATATAAATCTGACTAAGTATGGATTAGAAGGGAGAAGCAAACAGGTTCCTAATCTTTAAATCTTAAAGCAATACTTAGAGCTCTTTGCTGTTGTCCATTATAGGCAATTTCTAGGAACAGCTATAATGCGAATATCATCTCCCAGTAAGGATTTACTAGGCAAAATCTAAGTTTCTCTGCAGTGAAGAGTGCAGCACTAGTTTGAGTAGGGAACTTCATCTCATGCTACAGGCTGCAAGAAAGCTTACATACTTCTACAGACCTGCCTCTTTGATTATTAGGGGAAAAAAACTCCTTTCCTTTAAAAGTATTCAGCTGCCTTTGAACCCCTGTGTCTAAGTCAGCACTGTCAAGTGTAACTTCTGGCAATTATTTGAATATTTCCATCCTTATTTAGGTTTATCAAGGTCTGTTGCCAATGAAAGGCAGAACATATTGAGCCCAAACCCAAAACTTTCCATAATGTGTTATGTTAATTTGCTATAATCTTTGAATATTTTTCAGAAAAATCACCTAAATCCAGAACCCAAGTATGTGCAGTATTTTGCATCTCAGCTGGATTTGTGAAATCTACAGAGTTGTGAGACTGTGATAATTCTTAGCTACAATTTTTATCATTTCTCATTTCTCCTGCATTGTTCAGGACAAAGTAAAGGTAACCTAGATGAAAGTTCTTTGCTTGAAATTTTTTTGGCTTTGTTTTTTTGGGTTATTCTGTTATTCATATTAACTAGAAAAAATCACATGAGACCTTCAAAGTAACTACATTATTTGAAAGTGATTTGTTACTTGATGGCTAATTATAAATTGATAGTTAATTTCATTTAGGCAACTGAAGATTGAGGCAGCCAAAGTTAAACACTGCCTTTGAAAACAATTTCTTAATTGATGTATATAATTTGTAAGCTTAAACTTCAAGATATCTACATAGACTAATTTGAAATACAAAATCTTCTTGTATTTGAAACTGCAATGAAAAAACAAGTCTGTTCTTTACTCCTCTTGCTGGAATGTCAGTCATGAGGGGATGGGAATATACTAAGGTTTCTTTTAAGAAATGGTGTAGGGACTATTCTGTTGAACCTGAGATACCCTCACAAAGGAGGACACATGGGCAACCTGAGCATAACCATACCTAAGTAAATCTTTTTTACCAACTCAAAGACCATGCATGTGAAATATGAATTTCAGTGATATTTTGCGTTTTTAGATTTTGAAATATTCCTCCTCTCTGTGCCTGAGAGGAATTCCATTCAGTCTGAATTTCAGTGCCGTGTCGCTCACACAATGGGCCTTTTTTTTCCATTAGATATATAGTGCCAGAAAATCTTTTGACGTCAATGGGAGTTTTGTGAAAAAAAAATTCCCTACATTAGTCTTTATTTTTCCAACAGTATTAAAGTGCAGTCTCTGTCTTACAAAGTGCAGCTTGGCCACCCAGATTTCAGAGGTTTTGGTTTGGTTGTTACTCAGCATGAAACCTGGAAAAGAGAAAGAAAGATTCACATATACACAATAGAAATACAATGTTTTTTTTATAGAAAAGCTGCTACATGCATGGGGATTGAGAGGATTTGCCAATTTAATAATTAAGTAGACTTCTACAAAGTACTATATGACACAATTAATTATGTCCCCACACCACCAGACTCTCAGAAATTGTAGAGTACATTTGTACATAATTAAAGTGAAAGATGACAAATCAATGCTTAGTATTGACCAACAGAATAATTATTTTACACATACTGTGCCATGTAAATACATTGAAATTTTTTTGTTTGAATGTAAAGTAATTGTTTTAACAATTCCCGCTTTACAATCTGTCAAAATAAGCTGTATAGCATGTGAACTGCATATAATTATCTCTTCTGGTTTGGCTTCACCAGTGGGGGGTTTGTAATGTGTTAAAATGTATAGTTTTGTTTAATTAAAGTATTTTGATTAGCCATTGGTATAAGTAGTTCACTTAACATATAACTGACTTCCAAGATGTTTTATATGCACATTCCTTAAAAACGATATGGTATATTTTTGTAAATCTTATCTTTCCTGTTTTCAGTGGATGCAAGAAAATATTTTGGTTTTGTTGTTTTGGTTTTTGGTGTTGGATTTGGTTTTCATTTACCTTCTTCTTTTACATTTTGGTCACAGATCAATATTAGAATGACAGAAGCATTTAAAAGACAGTATGAGATCAGAAGAGAGATTTATTCTTACAGTGATGAAGTTTATTTAGAAGCCTACATCATATCAATGGATTGGTGTATAACAAAAGAAAAAAGATACATAAAACTATTCATAACAATACCTGTATTTGAACTAAGAAAAATGAATGAGTAATTATTACATATTCAAATGAGACTGCACAAGTTAGAAAGCTGAACATGTATTTATTTTAGTTTTGGAGTATAACAGGCTTTTCCATGATGTTGTCTGCTACATTTAGATCTTATTCCTTTAATTTAGGCCTCGATATATCTTTGGGATCACACATCTCCTTGTTTCTTCACTGGTGACTTTGAGATGGCTAGAAGCAAATGTGAGAACATTCATATTTTCATGAGTCTTGGTCAGATGCAGATGAAATACTTTTTTTTTTTTTTTAACTGATTGTAGTTAATTTAAATTTTAATATAAAATTAAATATTTATGCATTATCTCAAGTGCGAAGGAACCCACTTGCTCATGTGATTCTGAAAAATTTGCTGTGGCAAAAGATAGGCAGGCTAACAGCTTGATAAAAAATATATATATTTCAGTTAGAATGACTGAAAAGTAATAGGCTAAAGTTCTTGTTGACTTTTGCCACAGGGTTGTTTTTTTTTTCAAAATCAAATACTTTCAACCTTTCTACCTATTTAAAATTCTTGAAATGTTAATCTGCTTTAAGTTTTATTTATAGTACACTATTTTCCTGGTACATACTTATTTTTATCTAGACCATTCATAGGAGGTTATTTTGTTCTAGAAGTGTAATCTAGTCAAAGGCTGGATAGTGGCTGTCTGATCCAGAAATATTTAATAACACATACTGTGTTATACTTTATCTTCAGTTCAGGGAGCAAGTGTTGTGGTTTTTTTTGTTACAACTCAAACAGAAATAGTGGCTTATTAGGAGAAATGTAGATAAGTGATATGAATGCTATGATGAACATAAGAGGTAATATTTATTCATTATTACCTGTGAAGTAAGATATGGAAAACTAACAAAATGTGCAGGCATCAGTTTTTAAAGGTAAGTGCTATTTCTATGGTACATGTAGCTGAACCATAAAACTGGACAGCACAAGATTTTTTGGAGGTCAAAAGTACAATTGAGTTCAAATGCTGAGTAGACAAGCAAGGGAGAAGAAGTTCCACATGAAGGCTATTAATCCGCATACAACTGCTAGCACAGAAGGACTCTAGAACCAAAGTTCAGGTCGACAAAAAATGTAACTAGTGGAAGTACTCTGTGAAGGACCAGGTATTTCCTTACACGAACATGAAATGTCCTTTGAGTCAGCCAACAAAACTGACTTAAAATGGCGTCTCCACGTGGCGCTGAACCCCCTTTGTGTGTGTAGGAGGGGGGAGCAGCTGCTGCGGGGGAGGAGCCGTGGCCGGAAGCAGGGGCGGGTCCCATCTGATTGGCTGAAAAGCCCGGAAATACTAAACCGGCCAATCGGGAGCGCCAAAAACCCCATAAAAGAGGCAGCGCGGCACGCCCCTCTCTCTCTCTCGTCCTCTCCTCGTGTTCGGGGCAGTCCTCTCCACACACTGCCTGCTC
>NW_009953075.1:6967-25254 GCF_000747805.2 Chaetura pelagica
GGGGGGGAGGGCGACCTGTGCTTGGGAGTGCTTGCAGCGACCTGCGCTCTGCGCCACCGCGTGGTGAGATAATTCCGGCTACCCCAGCTTATAGGGGAAAGTATAATCTTGTCTTACCTGCACACAAATCGCGACCCTATACGGGAACAGCGTCGAGCATATCCCTCCCCCTCCTTCCCTCACTTAAATAAGTAAATAAGGGGTGTAACTAAAGTGTATTTCATGTGTTTTAATCACTCCTTTTGAACCTCCTGCCCCAAATTGCTTTGTTTTCCCCACAATAAACCGTGCATTTCGTAAATTCTAGTTGGGGATTGGTTTCAGTTATTGGAAATATTAGTAAGCACTGAGCAAGTTATTCACTCGAAAAAGTCAGGGCATAAGCCCCTGTCTCCTCTGTGTGAGGCGATACCCACGTGTGGATCTCTCAGCAAATCCTGATAAGTTAATACACTCCAATAAGGAGATATAATAGGTCACGGATCGTGACATACTCATAGCATCCTTTCTTATTCACATACTCTTTTTTTAAAGTTACGTTATTGGCTACTGTTAGAGACAGTATTTTCAAGTTAGATCACTTTTTGTTCTCAGCTTGTACAGACATTCTGTTGCTAGATATGCTTGCCAGTCAGCCTGGAATGTTGGTTAAGACAGTAACCATAATGTCTGCTTCACTTTTAAATCCATTGGAAAAATAATTTAGAAGACAATTGCATCTTTCAGGGTGAATATGAGCACCACCACAACGAAAATGAAACCCTCTGTGTTACTAGAATAAAATCAGAAAAAAACATGTCTAGTTTGTTCACTAAATGAATATAAAATCATTGATGAGCTTCTGTGAGCTTTGAGCCATGCAGTGGAGAACATGACTCTAGAAACAACATCAGGTTCTTATCTTACCAAAGCCCATATCTAATTAACAAGCACATCCTCCTCTGTTTGTGCCCTTGTTTGCTCTGTGTAAACGACTTGAAATAGTTGTTTTCCCCTTGTGTTCAAACAAGCAAAGACCTTTGATATTGGGAAGAAAATTAGTAACACGTGAAGGATCATGTTTAACAATGTTGGGACAAAACAGCCCTTTTCTCCTCTAATCTTACTTAATTCCTAGCAGATAGTAACTGTTGTCTGTCACTAGAACTCACACATGTATCAGTTTCTCTGAAGCGTCTGTGTTCCTTCTATTCTAAAAGACCTCTAAAAGGCAGATGTCCTCTTCACATTGAGATTTCCCAAAAGATCTCCTTCTGTTTTTTTTGTATTTTCAGTACAGAAAATACTAACCTAAATTACCCTCAGATAAATACATTTATATTCCAACTATAATTAATTGTTAAAAACCCTTATAAAACAGATCAGCTTATTCATACCACATTTAATTTAGAAATATCACTCACCACGACACTTAAGCAAAAAAAAAAAAAAAATAAAAAAAAAAAATATGCAAGCCATATATTTTAAAAGGTCATTTCTAAAATGAAATTACTTAAAAACTCAATAAAAAAAACATTATAAGTTAGCCTCTGCCATACGAGTTCTTAGAGGCTGATGGGTAAAGATCAAGAAAGTTGGGGTTGAGGGGCTGCAAAAAAATAGCTGCTTTTCAACAACTTTTGAATAACTCAAAATGAGCTAATAAATTTAAAAGTGGTTGCTTTCTAAATATTGTCCTGAAGAGCTGGTAAACTGCTGTTGAAGACTGTGGGACCTAACCTGGATTAATTAGCACCACAGTCTGACTTTATTAAAAATATTTCAATTGTTAACTGAAGCTTCTGGTACATACCAGAAATTAGCTATAGTTCAGTTAGATACGGGTGACATTGTGGCTCCTACACAAACAGATTAGAATACTAGTTTCAGGTCTCAGATTCTATTGTGTAAATATTTGTACACACACTTTATTCTCACCAAGGTACTAGAAAAAAAGACAGAAAAGGGATTTGAGTGCAACAAACTGTAATATAGCTTCTAAATAAAATAAAAGTTTCCAAATTAGGTTTTCTTATGAAATACATTAAAAACATTAGAACCGTTACTGACTTCTAGCAAGTGTGTGTATGGCCAAGACAGTAAAAAACAGATTGCTGGTTAGAGCATTAGTCTGCTGAAACGTGTAAGAAATGCTCATCTAATGTTTCCCCATCAGTACACAGTGATACTTTCCACATGGAAATTAAGAGCTAATCTTGTCTCACGCTAGTGAGACAAGTATATGTCATGACCTGAAAAGGATACAGTATAGTGTTCTATTATTTAATATATAGGAACTCCATTTTAGAGTATACAATGTTTAATGTTTCCTTACTCACAAAGTTCTGTAAAATATTCCATAATATTTCACTTAAATATAGAAGTACCCATGTTATTTTCAAAAAATATTCCCCAGATTAAAAATGTACCACAAATGTGCTGTAATGTTAAGCAGTCCATAGACCAGGTGCTATGTAGAAGAAACAGCTTTTATTGAGACTAATCAGGTTTTTTGGATGAATCAGCTTCCCTTCTTCCTTATTTAAGTTCAGAAGTACAGCTCAACAACCCAACAGACAGATGTTGAGACTAAATATGAGGATTCTCAGGAAGGGTTCTGTGTTTTTTTCTCCTTGTCTTCACATCTCTGTACCACAAATACACTACATACCACATCATACACTGCATACCATCATCACACCAAATTTTTAATTTTTTTGTTTCCATTTGGTGGCAGATCATTTGGGGTAAATGTTAAATTTCCTGGTTTGCATTAGCATAAAAGCAATTAAAATTATTTTTTAAAAAGGGAACACACACCAAAAAAAAACT
Source organism: Chaetura pelagica (assembly GCF_000747805.2). Taxonomy (NCBI): domain Eukaryota; kingdom Metazoa; phylum Chordata; class Aves; order Apodiformes; family Apodidae; genus Chaetura; species Chaetura pelagica. The sequence goes on from NW_009953075.1 coordinate 9,779, forward strand.
CAAAAAACCAAACCCTTTCTGTGTTAACTGGGATATTACATTAAAAAGAAAACAATATGTTATATGCTATTTTAAATAGGAAATATTTTTTATGTGCCCTTGATATGAAAACCAAGTAAAAAGTCTATTACAGCTCTTTATCCCATCACTTAGCTGCTCTTCTTGTGTCCCTTTCTATTCTCTCTCTTCTCCTCATCTTTTTCTCTCTCCAGCTCTCCTTTGTTCCTGGAACATTCTGTTTCTCTTACAAGCTAACAAGTTTGATGTGGCCCTGTGTCTCATTCTCTTCCAGGCTTGCAGCTGTTTTGGCAACAGAAGAAAAAATCCCCATAACAAATCAAATAAAAGCCCATTCTGTGAAGAGGAATTGAAAACAGCAGGCCTCAAAGAGGACTGCACATGAGATTCCTTGTTCTGGCTTTCAACACAACTCAAATCAGAAACACATTTCCATAATCTGAAACAGCCCAATGCTAACACAAAACAGATGGTGGGTAATAGTCCATGCACCATTAATAAATAAATTCCAGCATTAAAGGCTTTACAAAGTATGACAACATTATCTGGGCAAAATTACTGCCCCTTTTCCACCCCCAACATTATTTCACTCTCCTGTGGGTCTCTTTCACTCCCTTCTCTCCACTTTAAAGTGATCATACTTCTGAAGGAAATTAAACATAGTGCAAGTTTTAATCAGATGAAACCATCTTATTGTACAAGTCTGAAACTCCAGAAGGGAAAAATAAAATATCTGCCAAAGTGTAATAAGTCCCATGTACTTCTGTTGTATCAGCAAATGACAGTTTATTGCATAGCACTCCACTAGCTGTCTTTGCCTTTTCTTGTATTTCAGTATTCTTTTATTTCACTAAAAATCTCAAGGAGGAATTTTGGTATTGTATTTTCCACTACATTGAAATATACACGGATCATTTTTCAGCTCTCCTTCTACTAACTATACCATTTATCTTCTCCCCTTTCTTCCTCACTCATTTCAGAGATAATTTTGGTAAAATAAATATGTATCTTTTAATTCTAGCAGATGTTGAAGTGAATTTAAAATAAAATGAAGTGGACCTACCAGAACATATTTGTGCCTGACAGACATGAGTATATCACTTGCAAGGGAAAAGGAAAATAGATGGGATAACAGTCTCCAGAGAAGCAGACTCCACAACCTCACTGGGCAGCATGTTCCAGTGCTCTGTCATCCTCCCAGAGAAAAAGATTTTCCTTAGGTTTATGTGGAATATCCTGTGCTTCAGCCTGCAACCATTGCCCCTTGTCCTATCACCAGACATCACTGAGAAAACCCTGGTTCTGTCTTCCTGACAATCACCCTTTACATATTTATATATTTACATATTTATTTTAATGAGGTTCCCCTCAGTCTTTTCCAAGCTAAAGAGACCCAGCTCCCTCAGCTTTCCCCTCATCAGGCAGGTGTTCCACTCCCTTCATCATCTTTGTGGCTCTGAGCTGGACTCTTTCAAGCAGTTCCCTGTCCTTTTTGAAAGGAGGGGCCCAGAACTGAACACAATATTTCAGATGTGGCCTCAACAAGGCAGAAGACAGGGGGAGGAGAACCTCTCTTGACCAACTAACCACACCCTTTTCAATGCATCCCAGGACGCCATTGGCCTTCTTGGCACATTGCTGGTTCATGGTCATCCTCCTGTCCACCAGGACCCCCAGGTCCCTTTCTCCAACACTGTTCTCCAGCAGGTCAGTCCCTAGCCTATATGGGTACATGGGGTTGCTCTTTCCCAGATGCAAGACTTTACACTTGCCCTTGTTGTATTTCCTACGGTTTTTTCCTGCCCAACTTGCCAGCCTGTCCAGGTCTTGCTGAATGGCAGCACAGCCTGTTGGTGTGTCAGCCATGCCTCCCAGTTTAGTATCACCAGCAAACTTGCTGAGGGCACACTCTGTTCCCTCATCCAGGTCACTGATGAATATACTGAACAGTACTGGTCCTAGTACCAACCCCTGAGGGACTTTGCTAGATACAGGCCTCCAGGTAGACTCTGACCACAACTCTTTGACTTCTTTCCTTCAACTAGTTCAAAATCCACTTCACTATCTGACCATCAAGACCACACTTCCTCAGCTTATCTACAAGTGTCAAAAGCTTTACTGAAATCAAGATAAGCCACATCTTCTGCACTTTCATCATCTATCCACCTGGTTATGTCCTCATAAAAGTGTTGGTTAAACAGACTTCCCCTTGGTAAAACTATGTTTACTTCTCCTGATGACCCTTTTATCTTAGATGTTCCTGGAGACAGAGCCAAGGATAAATTGTTTCATGACATGATGGGGTTGAGGTGGACCAGCCTGTAGTTACCCAGGTCCTCCTCATTACCCTTTTTGAAGACTGGAGTGACATTTGCTTTCCTCCAGTCCTCAGGCACCTCTCCTGTTCCCCAAGACTTACCAAAGATGATGGAGAGTAGCCTGGCAATGACTTCTGCCAGCTCCCTCAGCACCTGTGGGTGCATCCCATCAGGACCCATAGATTTATAGATGTCAGGATTGTTTAATTAATCTCTAACATAGTAGTCATCAACCAAGGCAAACTTTGTCTTTAACCTGACTTCCTCTGGGGCCTCAGAGGTCTGGGGCTCCTGAGGACAGTCTCCAGCAGTATAGACAGAGAAAAAAGACATTCAGTAACTCCACCTTCTTTGTACCCTCTGTCACCAGGGCACCCACCTCATTCAGTAATGGGCCTATATTGCCTCTAGTGTTAGTTTTGTCTGCAATGTATTTGAAGAAGCCCTTTCTGTTGTCCTTGGCCTCTATTGCAAGGTTTAATTCCAAGGAGGCCTTAGCTTTCCTTATTGCCTCTCTACATCCTCTGACAATAGTCTTACATTCCTCCTAAGTGACCAACCCCTCCTTCCATGATCTGTAGACTCTGTTCTTCCACTTGAGTTTATCCAGCAATTCCCTCTTTAACCATGAAAATCTCCTGGTTCCCTTTGTTGATTTCCTACCTCTTGGAATACTCTGATCTTCAGCTTGGAAAAAGTGGTCCTTGAATGTTAACCAACTATCTCGGGCCACTTTATCTCTGGCACCTTGTCCCATGGGCTTTTCCCTAGCAATTCCTTGAAAAAGGTAAAGTTTGCCCTGCTGAAATCCAGGGTTCTGATCCTGCTTGGTATTCTGTTCCTGCCACACAAGTTCCTGAACTTCACCATCTCATGGTCGCTGCAGCCAAGGCTGCCCTCAACCTTCACCGTTTCAACCAGACCTTCCTTTTTAGTGAGTATAAGATCCAGCAATGCTTGTCTCCTAGTTGGTTCGTCCATTATTGCATCAAGAATTTATCACCAGTGTACTGGAGGGACCTCCTGGACTGTCAACTTCTGGCTGAGTAGGCCTTCCTGCAACTGTCTGATTAGTTAAAATACCACATAAGAACCAGGGCCTGTAATTGTGATGCTGCTTTCAGATGCTTGTAGAAGGCCTCATCAACTTCCTTGTACTGATCAGGAAGCCTGCAATAGACACCCACAACAGTATTACTGATGCTAGCCTGCTCTTTGATTTGCACTCTTTCTTTTTCCAGGTAACAGGAGTGTAGGGGATCCACTGCTTCTTGTGGACCCTGCACCTGCCTTTCCCTCAGGCATGGTAGGCTCCACCAGCCTATCTCCTTCTCACTCTCTCATATAGTCCTTAGTCTTTTGACTTCCTCCTTCAGCTCAGCCACCAAGCTGAGCAGATTGTTCACCTATTCACATCTAACACGGGTGTTGTCTCTGACACCTTCCATTAAAAGTGCTAGGCTCCAGCACTCTCTGCAGATGGGGACCTGGACATCTACATGATTTCATAGGACCTCTGTCTGGGTCCCCACATTTCTTTTGACAACAGCCTTTGGTGGGCTTGTGACCATAGCTGGACCTGTGGATGACTAACCATGGAAACTGTTAGGACATGCCCAGATGACACACCAAATCCCCTTTGTTTGACTTTGATTGGTGTGTAGAGATCAAAGGTCCCTGACCTCCTGGGGCATTTAAATAGCCCACTGAGGCTGTGGCTCCACCCATGCCTTCCCCACCTCTCTCACAAGATCAGCTGGCTTGGTGAGGGGGGTTGGTCTGTTTGCCACTTGTTTCTCAGATTCAGAAAAAAAACCCAACAAATTCCCAAGTTATGCTGTTCTGCAAAACTGCCACAGGGATGTTCCAGCACTGATGGCTGCTTGCAGTGCTCTGATCATAAAGACAGAAGTGGGCCTCAGTGTCTGATGGTGTGTGTGGTGTGTTGATCTTTACTGGCCACCAGGTGCCCATTAAGTGACTCCATCACTGCACCTCTTCAAAAGAACAGGAGCAGAATATATAGTGAAAAGGTCATGGGTTGAGATAAGGATATCATCAAGGTTTAACACTGAGCCAGCAATTAAAGAAATAACGGATGCTCTCTGTTAACCTTTCTTCCTTCCTAGAAAGGGAGAGGAAAGACAATCACACAGAATCACAGAAACACAGGATGATTGGGGTTGGAAGGGACCTTAAAGATCATCTACCTCCAACCCCCCTGCATGGACAGGGACACCTCTCACTAGACCAAGTTGCTCAGAGCCCAATCCAACCTGGCCTTGAACACTTCCAGGGAGGGGACATCCACAACTTCCCAATTCTCCCTAAGCAGCCTATGAAACAAGAAGGAAGTAGTGTTAAATTCTGATGAGAAATTTTCAGGTAGGGTAAAAGGAAAAGACTAATAATCATGGAGCAAAAGAAGAGATTAGAAGAGGTGACTATCGTGTCTTTGTCATGGAGGGTTTTCCAAGAAGATGATGGTCTGTCATGAAAGGTTTACGTAATAGTCAGTTCTGCCGCAAGAGAGCCACCAGCTTTCATATGGGAGAGAGACTTATGGGTTGGAAACTAAACAAATTTAATTAAATAATAGTGATTAAAAGAAAAGAATACATATACAGATAAAACCACTACTGTGCTTCCTTCCTGTATTCCCTTCCTGATAAGTCTCATGTCACCTCTGAGGTTGCAGGACTCGCCCTGGGAAAAATCCTGGCCCAGACTGATGGGCTCCTTGGCAGATGTGAACAGGACTCAGGAGCACATAGATTCAGGAATACAAGGAACGGGATCAAAGGCAGAAGAAAAGATATAATCCTTTCAGGATGCCAGCCACGGACAAAGAGAACTTGACCCTTGTGATCCCTTTGCATTATGCTGAGTATGGTGCATATCGGATGGAATACTTATGGTCAATTTTGGGTCATGTGTTCAGTCCTCTCCTCCCTGCAGGAAGGTGGCAGGTGTGAGCCTTTTCCTCCCTTTCATTTTTGGTTGTGGGTAACAGTCCATCTTCTCTCCCCACAAATAAAGCTGAACAAAATGCCCTTCTAGCCAGCAAAACAAGAGTGGTGTCTTTTTGCTGATTTAGCAAGGATGGACTGGAACAGGCCCCTCTGTTCTACCAGATAAATCCAAAACAAGTAAAGAGGAGCTGAGAGGGAATGGGGGGCTGCCCTGCAACTGCTGCTCAGAGAAGCTGAAGGGGGGGCCACTTCTACCCTCTCCATGGGGAGCCAGCATACTCCCAAGGGATTGAGCCTCCTACTGGAGCCAGCCGCTTGCCACAGCCTGCCTGGCTTGAGCCAGCTGAGCCTAACACAGGAGCCAAACCGGGGCCAAAGGCCACCCCGACTCATGGAGGAGCCCTGCCTGCCTGTCGGGATGCTGCTGGGGGATAGCCCTTGTCAGGTAAGTATATGGTACACAAGGAACTTAGCAGAAACAAGTGGTTACTTTGATTTCTATAGGACTAAGTATAAGCAAGAGCTTGTCTGCATACCATTCTCCAGCTATAGTTATAAACACTGAGCATTACCAGCCCTAGAGGCAGACACTGACTCAAAAAACAGCCTGTTAATTTCAGAATGTGCAGTTACTTAGAAGAGTCTTAAGTGAAAAATAAAATTACTGAAAAGAAAATTGGTTCTGTCCTGGCTCAAATCAGGACAGACAGGGAGCTCACTTGCCAATTTCAGTCATGGGCAAAACTGCTTTGACTTGCGAAAACTTAATTTATTGCCAGTTATTTGTAATGGAGGATGGTGAAAAATGAGAACAAAAAACATGTTCCCCCTACCACTCTCTTCTTTCCAGGCTCAGCTTCACTCCACACTCTTCCACCCCCTACCCCCTGACAGAGTGGCACAGGGAGACGGGAAATAACATATAAGGGTTATAAGGGAATAAGGGAATTTCATATAAGGGAAATAAGGGTTACATTGTTCATAAATCTTTGTATCTGCCTCTCCTTCCTCCTCACACTCTTCCCCTGCTCCATTATGGAGTCCCTCCCATGAAATATAGTCCTTCATCAACTGCTCCAACAAGGGTCCTTCCCACATGGTGCAGCCATTCAGGAATACTCCAGCACAGGTCTCACAGAGGGTCACAAGTCCTGCCAGAAAACCTCCTCCAGCATGGGCTCCTCTCCATGGGCTGTATCTCCTGCCAGGCATCTGCTTCTGCATGAGTTCTTCACAAGCTCCAGTTTCCTTCAGGGCACATCCACTCTACTGGGGACCTCCATGTGCTGCAGGGGAATCTCTGAACAGGCACCTGGAGCACCTCTTCCCCCTCCTTTTTCACTGACCTTATAGAATCTTAGAATCATAGAATCTTTCTAGTTGGAAGGGACCTTGAAGGTCATCAAGTCCAACCATAAGCTAAATCCCCCTACCATAACTTGATTTACCTATGTGGTGTTTAAATCATGTCACTAAACACTATATTTACATTTCTTTTAAATACTTCCAGGGATTGTGACTCCACCATGTATGTCCCTGGGCAGCCTGTTCTACTGTCCGGTAAATAAACTCTTTCAGTAAAGAAATTCTTTCTAGTATCAAGTCTAAACCTCCCCTGGGATAGCTTCAGGCCAATTCCTCTCTTCCTGTCATTATTCACTTGAGAAAAGAGACCAAATGCCATCTCCCTGCAGCCTCCTTTCAGGTAGTTGTAGAGAGCAATGAGGTCTCCCCTCAGCCTCCTCTTCTTCAAACCAAACAATACCAGTTCCCTCAGCCTCTCCTCATAGGACTTACTCTACAGACCATTCACCAGCTTGGTAGCTCTTCTCTGGACACGCTCCAGCAACTCGAGATCCTTCCTGTAGTGAGGGGCCCAGAACTGTACACAGAATTCCAGGTGTGGCCTCACCAGTTCCAAGTACAGGGGCATGATCACCTCTCTACTCCTGCTGGCCACACTGTTCCTGATGCAGACCAGGACAGTGTTGGCCTTCTTGGCCACCTGGGCACACTGCAGGCTCATGTTAAATCAGCTGTCAACCAGCACCCCCAGGTCCTTCTCCACGCTTTCTAACCACTCATCCTCAAGCCTGTAACTTTGCATGGGGTTGTTGTGACCCAAGTGCAGGACCCGGCAGTTGGCCTTGTTGAACCTCATATAATGGGCCTTGGCCCATTGATTCAGTCCATCCAGGTCTCTCTGCAGAGCCTTCCTACCCTCAAGCAAATTGAAACTTCCATCCAGCTTAATGTCATCTGCAAACTTACTGTGGAAACACTCAGTCCCATTATCTAGGTAATTAATAAAGATATTCAACAAGATTGGACCCTAAACTGAACCCTGGGAGACACTCCTGGTGACCAGCCATCAGCTGGATCCAATTCCATTCACTACAACTCTCTGGGCTTGGCCATCCAGCCAGTTTTTCAGCCAGCAGAGAGTACACCTGTCTATGCCATGAGCCACCAGCTTCTCTAGGACCTTGAAACCTACAGAGCTGTTTCTCTCACATTTTCTCCCTCTTTTCTTCCAGCTACTGTTGCACAGCTTTTTTTTACCTTTTCTTAAATATATTATCATAGAGGTGTTACCAACATCACTGATGGGGTTAGCTTTGGACAGCAGCAGACCAGCACTGGGGCAGCTTCTGCTGTGGTCTCACAGAAGTTCCCCCTACAGATTTCCCTGTGGCAAAAATCTTGCCAAGTAAACCAAATACAATATAAAAACTACCATGATTCTCTGTGAATTTAATATATTTCACTCTAAACATTACCCCAATTCCTGTATTATTCAGTTATTTTCTGTGGTGGTTCACTAATGAGAGCATTGCCTATGAACTGGGCTGAAGCAATGGATACAGTATCATAGCTTTCACACTTACGAAGTCTCACACTGCACTGTTCATCAGAAACTCCAATGGTGTTGCAAGGAAGACCAGGAAAGTCCTACAAAGTTAATATTTTGAATGCCTTCTTCAGCAATATGTTAAATCACACATCCTACCTCATTAGGTAATTTTCAAAGACCAAAAATACATTAAAAAGCTTCTGTATGTACTTTCTACTATAGTTAAACAAATAACATCTGAAAGCCTCAGTTACAGCAATATTTTGTCTTTGTGAATTGAAAAAGTTAACTCATATAAATTCTGCTCTTGTGGCATGTGTTCTCAGAAGATACTGTGTATTAAAAAAAAATATCTAAAAAAAAAAAAAAGGAAGCAGAGGGGGGAGTTACAAATTCAGGTTTATTGACATTTTGACCCATTTTCTATGAGATTTTCTATATGTATTACAGTCATGAAAAGGCCCAATCAAGGTACAGAGCACTGATGCAGGCTGTGCTTTGCAGATCCAGATTGGGAATTGTTTACTTGAAGTTTTTCCACTAGTTCTTTAGCTTTAGAAGAAGTAGGCACATATCAGAAGATCCTTGAAAATCAAATGTTTGCATGATCCACTGTCATTTATGTGTATTTTATTATTTCCACTCCTCTCCAAGTGCTATGATTTATGCAGATGGGATTTTGCAAATAATGTAATATTATTTTTCTTTTTGTGTATTTATTTAGTCAGTATCTTGGTAGTGACAACTAGAATAGTCAGTCAACATGCATTTCAGTACATGACAAGAAAAATACTGCTTTCACAAATGTGGATATTAACAGTAGAAATGCAAAGGATACATTCGTTAATGCTTGACCTACATTAATCCTCATTTAAGTAGTTTTAGGTCTGTCCAAGGCAGTAATCTGCAGAAAATAGTCTCCCAGGGGAATAACATAATACAGAGAAAAATTGATAATGAAGTAAACCAAGATTTGGCTAAAAGTAGTAATTTTCCTGAAAGACAATGTTGCTTTCTCAGACACTTTTGTGCTTATTGTTAGCTTCTCTGCAGTGACTCAGTTGTTTCATATACATCAACTTTGTGTCAAGAGATTTTAATGGGTTATATTTTCTGAGTGCACTGGACCATCTCAGAGATCTTCACACTAGTTCAAGTCTCACTCTTCCTAAGTAATGCAGAGGGTTCATGGGGCCTCCTGCTCAGGGGAGGGATTAAATGAGTGTTATAAATCTATCTATGGGCAATGAAATAATGAGCATTTTCTGTCATTATGCAAGAATATCCATAATTATTCAGAATTAGTAGTGTAATAAAGCAGTTCTTACGCATTATGAACAGCTTTCTGAGATATAAGCTGTGTCTCAACATATTGAATTTCCCATTGTATGAGAATTCCTCTAATTTTCTAAAAAAATGCTCTCCAGAAGAGTTAAAAGTAAAGTCAGTATTCAGGAGTTCAGAAAATTCCTTAGGATGCTAGATTTTTCTTCACAGATATGAAAGACCAATGCCTCAAGCTGAATATCTCTTCCTAGTATGAAAACCAGAATTTTCCATATTAAGTGCCTATTAGGGTACTCATCCTAAAAAGACAAAACAAACACAATTTTCTTTTCCTAATTTTATCAAAATGTTATCAACTGAAATAGTTCTGCACAAGAGTAAATTTGTTCTAGAAGTTGCAAATTTTATGAATAATTATAATAAACATTTACTAGTAAAATTAAATTTCCATGCATAGGGGTTGCATACAGAACAAACTCATTTTAAGTAACTAGAAGGATACGTATGAAGAAAAAAAAAGCAGTTGTAAAAGCAATAGCACAAATATATACCAAAAATCCCTATTAAATTAACACAATCATAGAACCATAGGATGGTTTGCGTTGGAAGGGACCTTAAAGATCATCTAGCTCCAACCCCCTGCCATGGGCAAGGACACCTCCCACTAGGCCAGGTTGCTCAAAGCCCCATCCAACCTGGCCTTGAACCCTTGCAGGGAGAGGGCATCCGCAACTTCCCTGAGCAATCTGTGCCAGTATTTCACCACCCACACAATAAAGAATCTCTTCCTTATTTCTGACCTAAATCTGTCCTCTTCCTCTTCCTGCTGGCTGCACTTCTTTTGATGCCAATCCCAGGACAGGGTTGGCTTTCTGGGCTGCAGGTGCGCATTGCTGGCTCATGTTGAGCTTCTCATCAAGCAACACGCCAAAGTCCTCATCAAGGCTGTTATCAATTTGGTTTGCCTTGACACAGGTGCAGAACTGCTCACTTGGTATTGTTGAACTTCATGAAGTTGGCATGTTGCACACCTCTCAAGCCTGTCAAAATCCCTCTGGGTCAACTCTCTTTACTCAAGCATGTTGACCACACCACACAGTTAGGTGTCATCAGCTAACTTTTTGAGGAAGCACACAATTCCACCGTCCATGTCATCCACAGAGACATTAAATATCACTGGTCCCAATTCTAACCACCAAGGAAAACCACTGGTCATAGATCTCTGTTTGGACATCAAGCTGATGACCACTACTCTTTGAGTGTGACCATCCAGCCAATTCCTTATCCATAGAGCAGTACATCCATGAAGTTGATGTCTACATAACTCCGATTATTAGGTGGCAAGCAAAACAAATAAATATTGATGCTAAAAAGAAGAAAGTATCTTTTACCTTTTAGATTCAGAGTTCTTAAAAGGTTAATTGTAATCAGATGAGTACTACAATTAATTTTGAGAGTATAGGAACACAGAAGAATAATGAAAGTTTGGGTTAAATATTGTTGAAATTAGTTATATATTGTAATTTCCAGGGTTATAGGAAAATTGCCTTTGACTGTTAAAGCTGAAATAATTTATGAATCATTAGCAAAGATGTCCAGAAAGCTGTGGAGGATGAGTGAGATCCCAGGAGTGTAGAGAAGGTCAAACAAAATGCCAATCATTAAAAATGGGAGAAGGATCACCTAGGGAGCTATAGACTGTTGTCACCGTTTGACTCAGGTCTGACAACAATGCTCTTAATCCCCTCCCCCTCCCACCCAGGTAGGGAAGGAGAGAGAGAAAAAGAGAGAGACTTGGCTAGATTGAAAACTAAACTACACAGCTTTAATTAAACACTAATGATATAAGAAAATATATACAATTATATACAGGTATGTTCAGGTATGAGCAAAAGCCTTTTGCCTCCCCCCACCATCAGCAACTCCCACAGCATCCCCTGAGCTGAAACAGTCCTGAGAAATCCTGGAGCTGCTGCTGGAGAGAGTAGAGAGTGATGACGGTCAGGAGAGCTCAAGCCTGGGGGTCGACGGTGATGGATGGATGGAGTCCTTCCCAGACGCTGGCCAAGGAGGGAAGAGAAAGGAAGAAGAAGAAGGAAGGAAGTTGTCTTCTGTGATCTCTGACCTTCCTCTGAGCTTACGCAGATATATGGAATGGAATATCTCTGGCCAATTTTGCTGTCTGTTTAACTCAGCATCCTACAGGGGGGTCATACATCTCCCTGTAGTGTCTGAGCTGGCAGAGTGAAGGTGCGTCCTTGGTGATCCAGCAGTTAGAAAAACATTCCAGTGTCTTATCAGCTCTAGCTAGGACACACTGTTGCTAGTTAAAAGAAAGCTTACTGAGGAGAAAAAAAAAATATATCAGAAAAAGGAAGATTGGCTTCATTATGGCTCAGACCAGGACAATTGTTCAGCCTAAATATAATACTAGAGAGCTACTTGAATACATTTTTGAACAATCAGTTTGTAAGTTCTTGGAGGATAATCAAGTGATAAGGTACAGTTAGCATTAATTTGTCAAGAACAAACAGTCTCAAAACAATTAATTTTCTTTTCCAACAGAGTATTGGCTTTCTGGTTAAGTAATACTCAGTAGAAGTGCTGTTGCTTGACTCTGTTAAATTTTTGAAGACACCACATTGGTTACTATCAAACTAAGCAATTATGACTTACTAAAACTAGATTGGTTGTAACCAGTTAAAACCTCTAAGGATTGCTGCCATTTTTTTGCAAACACAATTTAACAAGGATTTTTTCTTTTTCATTTAGTACTAGTAATCATATTATTTTCATGCCACAATTCTTATTTTAAGTCTAGTACATGGTTAATGGACTAATAATAAATCAGTGGTAATTTACAGGTGATATTCAGGAGGCAGGCTCTTTAGAGTACAGAACTGAAATCTCAATAGAATCATTTTGATAAATTGAAGAATGAGCCTGCACTTGGAGGGTTCTGCTGAGGCACTGCAACCTGTGGCATGAATAATTATTTTGATCAGAGGCCAAACTGTACACATTTCTTACTATATTTTTTTCCTGGCATTTTAAATCATTACAGCTGGATGTTCCTCTGCAAATATTCCAAAGAGTTTGTGAGTGTTTCATTATGACCTATGCAAAATATATATTTTTTAAGGAAAAGTAATTCTTCAGGTAGTATCTGATAATTGACACATCATCTATTGAAAGAGCCCTCTCTTTAACCAAAGACCATTTCTTGCTTTAACATGGGAGATGAACTATCTTTTTTTGTTCTTTGGCAAAATGTCTAGTCCCTTTTTTTTTTGAGAATATAATAACTAAGTTCTGGTTATATGCCCATGTTTTTTTAAATGAATATGTGAGAAACATTTCGGAGTGACTAATGATAGAAAAAAATCAATTGACTGCTTTCCATGAAAAAATAATCAGTAAAGGACTTCTGATTCGATAACAGCTTTCAGTGTGTTTGGATCCAATTACTGAAAAAATAATTTTCCTTCAGAATAATTGAGTTTATCTCTGTCTTTCTAACAGAATGTACATGGATCATAGTGTATGTGCATAGTGTCTATTGTACTATTCAATGTTTTGCCTGAAAAAGCCATAAAATTGGCTGGTAGGAAGAGAAGGAATCCAGATAAAATGGTACATTTGATCATAAGGCAAGATTCAGGTATCGTTCCTTGTTGATTTTTGTTGGGGTTTTTCCCTTGTTTTTTTTCAGATTTTTCAGGATATAGCTAATAAATATCAAAATTATGATAGAGGGGATCCAAATAATATACCTGTTACTTGGATATTTTGTTAGCATTTTTATTATAGTGTTATTATAACGTATGTCCTCATACTCCTTTTTCTAGAGGGACTTTAGAATATAGAAAGGGTGATTCAAGAAGGGCTTTCTGATCGTTTACATTTTTTATATTGCCAGGTCTTGACTTTGTGCAAAGAAAGGGAAGAAGTATATATTTGTGTTTTGGGATTTTGGGGTTTTTTTACATGCACCAGTGTCATGAAAGTAAGATAGCAGTCTTGAAGCTAAGCATGTGCTTCAGGCGCACTCATTGCAACATGATGCTGATGACTCAATGATTTGGAATGTTTCAGGGAAAAGAAATAAAAATATAGCAAAAAGAAAATTGGAAGGTCTTCCAGTATTGTTATGTATTATTATGGTACTTATTTGGTAGGTGGAATGTGATTTCTGAGAAATTGTTTTAGGACTAGTAGAAATAAGTTAGAAGACTAGCTTAGAAGTGTTAGCTAGGAATGAATTTCAAGCTACAACTTGAGGACCTTTTCAACAATGCCAATTGTACCTTGCTGCAAAGGTACACAACTGGAAATCAGGATTTGTTCTTAATAAATTGAGTCAGAATACATTATTAGCAAGCACTGCTAAAGGAAGATGTGAGGTTATGTCTGTATGTTTAGGAAAGATCTCGACTTTGTACCCAATGTTTATGATCTTATACGGATTGTTCTTCACAGAGATAAGAACATATGCCATGCAAGCTCTGATATAAAGAAAAAATGGCTTAACCCATGCCAAAAAAAAAAATTAAATAATTCTCTACCTAAAAAATAAACCACACAGCTTTATAGTATGAATTTAATGAATTAAAGCCTCCTACAGTGGAAGAAAAAAATTTGTAAGACTCAATGTTTCAGCTATGAAATATTCAGTAAATTTACATTACTATAAATATGCAAAATGCATGAAATATGTAGGAAGTAAGAAAATACAGTTATAGCTGCATGAAGACCAATAGATACAAGGTTTTTAGTTAGAGATAATCAGATTTCTCAAATGTGACTGTGGATGTCTTGTTCCTCAAAAGCAATTAACTGGAACAATGCAAAATGAATATCACTTAAGTAAAGACAGGTCAGTCCTGGCTCTGTGTAAACATCACTGATCTCATCCAGACCTTATTATATTTCCTTGTGACCTCAAAAGGAGACAGAGGTGCAATCTGAGGGACAGTGGGGAAAAAGAAAAGTTATTAACAGTATTTCTAAGAGCAATAGATCTTTTCAAGATTTCAAGACAAGTGGGGACAATTAGCTTGACTCAGATAGACTCTTTATTAGGAATAAAATGGCTGGGTTGAAGGCTAATCGTGTTTTCCAACTGCCACCTAATAAAATTTTGTATCCCTCAGGGGTTTTCATATGACCAAGATTCATCACTTATCATCTTAAATTCTGAATCCCTGGAAGCCCATGCAAGAGCTGACAGTGTGACCTACGTTCATCTGATAAATCTCATGAGGAACGAGGAAGGCTTTCTGTTTTAGTCAATCAATTTAAAACTTGCTTATGTTTTAAAGAGCACAGGGAGAGGTTTTGGCTTAACTGCTTTTATTATTGAAGCCACCTTGAGCATTCTGAGAAATACTCTGACTGTTATAATCAAGGGAACAAAATCGGGTCAAGGGGAAATTGAATAATATTATAGAATATTCAGTGAAGTCTTATGGGATAGAAGCTCAATAATGATAATTTCAGTTATTTTGCACAAGCTCTGAGTACTTTGCTACCTGAAGAAAGAAATACATTTGGCTTTTACTAGTATTATGGTACTTTCCGGAATGGACTTTGAAATGCTACTTGAGCAAATCATATTACTTTTAATAATAGTACCTAGTAAAGAAGACAAATGTCAATGTCCTTGCTCTCTCACGCCTCGTTGTGCATTTTCAACACGCAGCACACGTCCCTTGAACCTACACAGCAACGAGCTGAGGAAGGAGTTGTCATAGTTTTCACTATATTTTCTTTTGAGATAAAAATGAGGATTCTTTTGTCATGGTTTATCCCCAGTCACCGATTAAGCCCCACACAGCTGCTCACTCACTCCCCCCAGTGGGATGGGGCTACAGTCACGAGGGTAAAGGAGAAAACTCATGGATTGAGATAAAGACCGTAGTTTAGTAGGTAAAACAAAAGCTGTGTACACAAGAAAAGCAAACTCATTGGCAGGCAGGTGTTCAGCAACCTCCAGGACTGCAGGTCTCCATCTCATGTAACTATTAC
>NW_009953075.1:25277-29228 GCF_000747805.2 Chaetura pelagica
TCCCTAGCTGTATGTGCTGAGCATGACATCATAGAGTATGGAATATTCCTTTGGCTAGTTTTGGTCATCTGTCCTGGCTGTGTCCCCTCCTAGCTTCCTATGCACTGCCAGGCTCCTCACTGGCAAGGTAGTATGAGAAGGTGAAAAGTCCTTGACTTGATGTAAGTTCTACTGGACAACAAATAAACAAATAAAACAACAGTTTGTTACCAACATTCTTCTCCTAAATCCAAAAGACAGTATTGCACCAGCTTCTAGGAAGAAAATTAACTCTATTCCAGCTGAAATGAGGACATCTTAGTAACAGGGAAAGAACTGATGACTTCTCTTCAATAAGGGGAACATGGTCATTAGTGTAAACATTAGTGTAAAACATGCTAGAAGAAAATAAAATGGTATGCAGTGAAGAAACAAGTAAGAATAAAAATTCCTATGTAAAAATGATCATGAAGTGATGAATTTTAGCCCAATTTTGTGCTGAGGCTTTCATTTAAAGCCCTTTTAATGACCAATATCTTTTGTCAGACACTTTTAAACCTGACAACCAGCAAAAAGTGGAAATCATTCCAATTCAATAAGAAATGTTGCTAAAATGAAGTGATACTTTTGCTTCTGCAAAGCAAAGCATTTATGAGAAAGCTTTTTTATAAGAAATCTTTTATATTCCTGCACTTAGCCTTGGCAGAATCTGTAAATGGCAAGTCAAACTAACAGAAAACCAAAGTATTTTCTGAAGGTCATAACTAGAAATTCTGTATGTTTAGGCTTTTCCAGAGCTTCGATTATTTTTTTTTAAATCAAAAACATATTTTAGAACACTGATTTCTAAATTTTGTGTCTGACTTTTCTCTCATTTGCATGGCTTTCACTTAGGACAAATACCAAAACAGCCCTCAGAGCTCATTATAGGGCACACCATTGCTTTTCATTTCCATCCAGTTAGAGTATAAATCTCAGTGAGTAACTGAATTTCATGTTCAGTTGCAAAACTGAAAAAGAAATTATAGCAGACTGGGTAAGGAAAATGAAAAAACAAACAAACAAACAAATATAAGTAAAAATAGAGTTCCTGTTTTAAAGAAATACAAAGCTTTACAAAATTACTTTCCTTACCAAACATTCCATAAAATGCAAAATCTTCCCTTTGACTAAAACATTTTATGTCAGGAGCATCTACTTCACTGATATTTCTTGGTGTGAGAATACAGGGCTAGATTTTCCAAACTGGAAGATCAGGAGATAAAAATGATTTTGAAACATATTTTTTCTCAGTAGTTGACTCTTTCAAGGTTGTCTTTTCAAGTTTTCTGTGACTGTTTATGTATTGGCATAAAATTCTAATATAGAACCCTAGAATGACAGAATAGTTTGAGTTGAAAAGAACACTTAAAGGTCATCTAGTCCAAACTACCTGCCATGGTCAGGGACATCTTTCATCAAATCAGATTTCTAAAAGTCCCATTTAACCTGATCTTGAAGAGGTAATTCTGATGATGATACACTCAAAAGACCCTGGGCAAGCTGTTCCAGTGTTTCACAACTCATGCTGTAAAAAATATCTTCATTATGCCCAAACTAAAGCTGTCTTCTTTCAGTTTAAAACCTGCCACTTCTCCTGTCACTACAGGTCCACTTTATATATTCAATAAGCTATCCCCAAAGCTTTCTCCAAGCTGAATGACTGCAAGTCTCTCAGCCTTTCTTTGCTGGAGAAAAGTTCTAGGCCCCTGAGCCAGGTGCAGGACCTTCCACTTGGAGTACGGCAACAGCTGCACAGCCAGGCATACACCTGTTCAATTTGACTCCTTCTTCCTGAACAGGTCATAATGACTACCATTATGGAGAACAACCAGGTGATCAAGCCCAGTCAGCAAGGGTTCATGAAGGGCAGGCCCTATTTGTCTAACCTCATCTCCTTCTATGACAGAGTGACCTGCTTATTGGTCAAGGAAAGGTCTGTGAATGTTGTCTGCTGTAACTTTAGCAAGGCCTTTGACGAGGTTTCCCACAGCATTCTCCTAGAGAAGCTGGCTGGGATGGGCACATGCTTTGCTGGATAAAAAACTGGTTGGATGCTGGGTCCAAAGGGTTGTGTTCAATAGGCTTCCACCCAGTTGGTGGCTGGTCATGACTGGTGTTACCCAGGCCTCAGTGCTGGGGCTGCTCCTGTTTAACAGCTTTATTGATGACTTGGATGAGAGGATTGAGTGCACCCTCAGTGAGTTGGCAGATGACACTGAGCTGGGTGTGAGTGTCGATCTGCTTGAGGGCAGGGAGGCTCTGCAGAGGGATCTAGACAGGCTTGACCACTGGGCCAAGGCCAATAGTGTGAGTTTCAATAAGGCCAGATTTTGGGTTGTGCACTTTGGCCACAACAACCCCCAGCAGCACTACAGGCCTGGGGAGGAGTGGCTGGAGAGCTGCCCAGCAGAGAGGAACCTGGGGGTGCTGATTGTCAGGGAGCTGAACATGAGACAGCAGTGTGCCCAGGTGGCCAAGAAGGCCAACAACGTCCTGGCCTGCATCAGGAATAGTGTGGCCAGCAGGACCAGGATCGTGCCCCTGCTCAGCCTTGGTGAGGCCACACCTTGAGCACTGTGTGCAGTTTTGGGCACTGCAGTATAGGAAGGACACTGAGCTGCTGGAGAGGGTGCAGAGAAGGGCAACCAGGCTGATTAGGGGTCTGGAGAACTGGCCCTATAAGGAGAGCCTAGGGGAGCTGGGGCTGTTCAGCCTTGAGAAGAGGAGGCTGAGGGGAAACCTCATTGCTCTCTACAACTGCCTGAGAGGAGGTTGTGGTGAGGTGGGTGTTGGCCTCTTCTCCCTAGTGACTGGAAATAAGACAAGAGGAAATGGTGTCAAGTTGTGACAGGGGAGGTTCAGGTTCAATATTAGGGAAAAAATGTTCACAGAAAAAGTGGTGAGGCATTGGAACAGGCTGCCCAGGGAGGTGGTGGAGGCACTGTCCCTGGAAGAGTTAGAAAAAAGGGTGGACATGGTGTTTTGGGAGATGTTTTAGTGATTAGGGGTTATAGGGCAGATGGTTGGACTTGATGATTCTGAAGATCTTTTCCAACCTTGATGATTCTATGATTCTATATTCCTCTGAGTGGGAGGATAGAGAAGAACACCATCTGTGTTCCTGACCCATTTAACTTTTTTCCAAGGGACATACACTCTCTTTTGATGGTTCTAAGTTATCACAGTATCAGTACAGTCTACATGGACTGGTAGGAGTGGATGGAAGTCTGTAGGCTTCACCAGGCTCAATAAGCTCTTAATGTCATGCAAGTGAATTCCCGGTAGGCCAAAACATTCTCTAAAGTATTTATTTAGATGGTAAATGGACTCTTTGGTCCCCCTCAGTAAGGAATCTCCTATTAGTAATGCCTAATATGTTTTTCTGGTTGCACTGGTTTTAATGCAGGTAGGGAATGGATCAACTTTTTATGGTCAAATCCTGCCAGTTCCTGTCTATTACTCACAGGCTCCTCATCCTCCAACCCTAGAGCATTTGGTCTGTTACATAGGGGCACTTCAGGGGATTAAGAAAGGTTCTTCCTTCTGCCCTTTAGAAAAAGCATACACTCTCCTTCATCTCAAGAGTTACTGTGTCAGTCAGCCTGAACTCAGGCTTACCTTCCCCCTGCACAGACTTAATGCAAGACTGTTGCTCAATCTGGGACAGCTCACAGAATCATGGATCAATCTCCTGCTCACATTCCTGGACACTGTAGCTTTTTGAGCTCTTCTTGTAACATAAGTACTGATCCACATTCTTCCAGCTGGCACAGTTGCAACCAGGACATCCACTACTGCCTTCAGATGGTAGGAGGACTTTCAGATGCTGGAGTCTGAAGACGAAATTCTAATTGTAACTACTCAGCAATGGCAAGTTGTGACAAAAGAATGACCTGGCATGGAGGGCAAGAAGGCCCAGCTGCAAGCAGA
>NW_009953075.1:29503-45731 GCF_000747805.2 Chaetura pelagica
CACCTTGCAAGGATGTTAAGTTTCTCTCGGTGAGGAGGTAAGAAACAGCCTAGGTGTTGTCCTGTAGATCATCCTAGAATGTGAGTGTTCAGGCTCCCAAGCTCAGAGGCCTCTGCTGGGCAGCAGAGCTGGGCTGCATGGTGGACCCGTGGCCATGTTGAAGTGTTTCGTGCAGCCGCTCAAGGGATTCGTGTCGCTTCAACTGTGTATGTGATGCATTTTTGCAGACTCCATGGAGAGCCACGCAGTGGGACTCTGCCCAATGTATTGTTAATAATTTTTCTTTTATTTTTAAGCAGAACTGTGTGTTTAATTCATCTTGAGGGGTACCATAATAATTCCCCAACAAACCCTCTGCAACTTAAGGTATGGATAACTCCTCCTTGGGAGGTCTGTTTGGGAGAATTGGTCAGTATAGGAAGTCTGTAGTGTTTCCATTAGGGTTTCAGCCACAGCCTTGCAGATGCAGTGGGTTGACACTATTTTCTCACAGCATGTCACAGTCTCCTTAGAGTTCTTAGAAAAAAAGTCCATGTAGATAATGGTAATTATTTTGCTAAATGTCATCATTCTAATTTCTTGGAGACCTAGAGGTCTCCAAGGTCTCCTGGGTAGGGTTGCACAGCCACCAGTTTACTGGGGTGATTCTCAGGGTGCAGCCTGAGCCTGTGTGTGAGCAGAGCAGGCAGTGGCCGGATCACTGGCAGAGAGTATAGTCCTGCAACAGTATCTGCTCCCTACCTCTCTGCTGTGGTGGCACTGCTTGTGCTGGCTGGTTCTCCCTCAGAGCCAGTCATCTTCGGATTCCCATGGTTTGAACTGTCTGTGAGGACCACCATCAGTCACCACCCTTTGCCTACCCCTCTTGTGTATGTGAGATGCCAGGTGTTTATTCCTAAACTTACCTACATCTGAGGACATAATCCACCTATTCCTACTTCCTTCCCTGTCATCACCAGCTCATCCCATCAGCTTTACACCTGTGGATGCACAGTTTTCCTGGGGCTTTCATGTTATTTCTAACAAACAAACAAACAAACACTATATTCTAGTGACATTTATTGTTAATTAGAGACATTCTTTTGAATCAAAGATTCTTCCTGATGGAGAGAAATGCTCTGAAATTTGTTCTGAAGCAAAATGAAATGAATTTTTTAATTCTCAAGTTTCATACTGAGTGGATATTCTCTTCCAGGAAATTGCAATAGAGAAATTCTGAGAGAAATAATTCTAAAAAAATCCCAAGAAAGACATTGAACAAAACCTTCATGTGCATCACAACACTACAGTATCACAGAATCACAGAATGGCTGAGGTTGAGAAGGGCTGCCAGGGGCATCTGGTACACTCTCCTTGCTCATACGTGGCCATCTACAGCCAGTTGCTCAAGACCATGTCCAGACACATTAATGTGACTCTATCCTTTATATTCAGAAAAAAATCTGACAAATCTAAATACCAAAATTCTATTAATGATGATATATAATTTATATATTGTTAGTAAATTATATTGATTTCTCAAATATAGAAAATTATACATTCATATTTGCAACAAACAAACAAATAACATTTTCCTTAAGGAACACACAAACTGGTTAAATTGAATAAATTGAAAATTCAAATATTTCTATACATAGCAGAGTATAAAATACACCTGTGTGGGGTTTTTTTGTTTTATTCTTTTAAAAAATATTTTCCTATGTTATTTATCAGATTAAATTAGTTCAGCTTTCCACTGTAGTTCATCGTGTTTTTTCGGAATTATGGTTTTCATAGTTAATATTTTATACACAGCCAAATTTTTTCACACTTCAATCTATAATTTCACTGTTTGTTCCACATGAAGCTTGCTTGATTAATTTGGTTTTGCACTGATCAAGAGAACTCAGGTTAAACTTACTTTGCATGCATGACACCGTAACTTAAATCCTTGTTTAACTGTTCAGCTTATCAGTATTATATAAATAACTAACTTATGTCATATTTTTAATTTAGTATTTACATAGACAAACTGGGTTACCCTGTAGATTGTTTTAGAATTGTATGCATTGCTTTAGTGTTTGAAATAATCATTGCTTCCACTCAAGTTTTAATCCTCTGCCAAAACTGGACCTGGGTCCTTGTGGGCATGTAATCTTACAAAACACACAGAAAATGTTATGATATTATAAATTATGCTTTAAGTATACTTCATCTCAAGTCTTGCATTTAAATGTAAAGCCACATTATGCAAAATCTGTAATTTGGGGTTTTTTCACTGCTTACTAATGACAACAGAAATTTACAACATTTGAAAACTTAATTATTTACCAAAAATGTCTTCTTTATTAATTCCTTATATTTGACAAGGAACACTTACTGTTTAACCACTACTGAGACATTATTTTTTATCTCTTTTCAGTAAAAGTTAAAAAAACCCACCATTGCCAAAGAAGGGCATGGGAAACTGAGCCATGTGCACTGATTAAATCCATCAGTATGTACATGCTTAAAAAGTTCCTCACAGTTGCCATAACATATTCTGGTTAAAGTACACGATTTCCAGTTGTGATAGAAGATGTGTTAGCTTAGACTTCCTTGGAAAAAGAGAGGCTGAAAGGCATACTGCATTTACCTCCTGGTCTACTAATTAAACTGACACTTCATGGTGCAAAAAAGGAGGGGAGTTGCATTGAAGCAGTACTCTGCCCAGGCTCATTAGCTCTAACAGCAGAGCTAATTAATTAGGGTGCAGTAGGTACTCACGAAGAAATGGATGTTCTGCAGGAGGAGTTATCATCTGCATTAACATTTCCATGGTATCATTTGCTCAGTAGAGACATGTCAGGTCTCACAGAGCTGACTGAAAGGCTTTAGAGTCCGGTGCTTTGTAATGTAGACATTCACCTTAAATCCTCTGGTGCTGTTTTATCTCTCCTTTTTCACTGGGAAACTTTTTGTTCTGTAGGATGCAAAAATCCTGAAAAATTCTACAGCAAGAAACTTATTGACATGAAAAAAAATAGTATTTTTATTGTAAATCATTCTTCGAACCCAGGCATTTTTTATCAGAAAGCATACTCTACATTACAGATATGCCACAGTATTTTGTTAACTTAATCTGCGGTAACATCCACTGAGTGCAATCTGTAGTGAGAAGTTAAGTAATTTGTAGGTGAAAGGATCCATCATGTGAGGAACATCATATGACTGGTAGAACATGGATTTTTAAAATTTTAGTTATGCTTGTCACAACAGTCTTAGATTTAAAGTTGTGATGTTCAATTCCCACCAACAGTTTGGGAAAATTACTGCCTTTGTTTCAGTTCTTTAAAGACCTGCTGACCTACAGCAAACATCCAAGGATGAAAGGTATTCAAATACCCACGCTATTGACCATATACATATAGTTGTCAAAATACAGGAAGTGCTTTGGTTGGACCAGTATTTCAACACTTGAAGCTTGAATATATAGAATGCTGACATCTTTTTGAAGATATGAAGAGAGTAGCACCTCTTCTCATGCTGTCACAACATGGTAGACAACATTTTGTGAAAAGTGAAGTTCATTCAAGAGACACAGTTATTTTTATGCTTGCAAAGAACATACATAGTTTCTGTTAATGTACTAAGGGATCAGCATGCTGTGCCACACTAGAGAGCTATTTGATCTTCAATAGTTGTAGCATATATCATTATCATCATATCACAGAATATAGTATGTATTCCATTTGCTATGCTCAATTCTGCACCACAGTGTGATTCAGTAGTGCAGAAGAAGGTGTTATCCACAGCCAGCCTGTTTCAAGTATGCAGTCTCAGGAGCTAGATGTGGGTGTTTTCTTTAATTTGCAAGCCACTTACCTTTGCATTTGTACCAGCAGCCTTTGCCATCTGAGTAAATTAGTGCATACTCATGATCTTAGTGCGTAGCTCAACAATTAGTGCACATTATGGTCTCTCTCCTTGCCTTTCTCCACCTTTGTATATTTCATTGTTCCTTGATTGATTTAATCTACTAGGTTGAGATTGTATCAATGGATCAGCAAATTCAGTCTTCATTTGCTTATCATTTATATATATATATATATCATGATTTTATATGTATTATTCCTTTATATGTATATTGCTATTTTATATAAAGACTACACTTACGAATAATGAGTGTGACCATTTTATTTGCATCGCTTCATCTGATTTCCTACAAATAACTGAAGTTTTATTGTGTTATGGTTTGTAATGAGTTTTCACTGCATAAATCCTTACTTATGTTCAGGCTTAAAAATTTGTGAGCTTTTAGTGGTTTTGTTTTCCAGTGTTCATAAGAGCAAAGGATTGCAGTCAGAACATTAGCTGCAGGAAGTAAAGAGATGCATTTGATAATTGTAGAATACAGAAAAAAAAAATATTAAAAAAATACACAATTGTTAAAATGCATAAGTCAGGAGACAGAACTTCTTCAGCTGTCTAAAATCACTTTTGTTAAAATACTTTACACTATAAGTGATACCTCATTTCTCTTCTAGTTAGTGAAATCTCAAAAAAAGGAATTTTGCCTTCAGAAAACACTGAAACTTTCCCTAATGAAAGAATCTGTGGCTGTTAAATTAAGAAGTTAACAAACCATCTTGGAGTGCATGAGCTTAATTATTTCACCTCCAAAATGCAATCCATAAATCTACTAAGAAATTTTGTTTCATCTTGATGAAACTGACAAGCTTAACCATTTTTTACAAATATCTTTTTGTTTTAGATGTTTATTGAAAAAGTACTAATTTACTCCCTCTCCACCTCCCCATAATCTAGTTTTCAGTAATTCAAGTTAAAAATTTCAGATATGAATAGTCTATAATTTTCATGGTTACAAAACTAAAAAAAAGCACAACAGATTTCAATCTTTGAGCAGAGACCAAGAAAGGAAAAATTCACTTGAAGGAAATCAATGGAAAATAAAATAATAACCTGCCCCGATCTAAGATACAGACTACAAATCAATACAGAATCACAGAATCATGGAATTGTCAGAGTTGGAAGGAACCTCTAGAGATCATCCAGTCCAACTGCAACAAGGTGGGGTTTTAATATCTTCAGAGAAGGAAACTCCACAACCTCCCTGAGCAGCCTGTTCCAGGGCTCTGTGATCTTCACCAGAAAGAAGTTTTTCCTCATATTTAAATGCAACTTCCTACATTCCAGTTTGTGCCTGTTGCCGTTTGTTCTGTCACTGTGAATTACTGAAAGAGTCTGACCCCATCCTCCTTGCACCCACCCTTTAGATACTTATAGGTAGTAATATGGTCTCCCCTCAGCCTTCCCTTCTCCAGGCTAAACAGTCTCTCGCCTTTACTCATTAGAGAGAAACTCCAGTCCCCCAAACATCTATATTGCCCTCTGCTGAACTCTCTCTAGTAGTTCCCTGTCTCCCTTGAAATGGGGAGCCCAGAACTGGATGCAGTATTCCAGATGTGGCCTCACCAGGGCCTCTCTTGACCTACTGGCCACACTCTTCCTTATGTATTCCAGGATTCCAGTGGCCTTCTTTGTGGCAAGGGCACATGAATCATTTACTATCTACCAGGACTCCCAGGTCCTTCTCAGAACTGCTTTCCAGCTGGTCCACCCCTAACATATATTGGTGCATAGTGTTCTTCCTCCCCAGGTGCAGGACCCTACACTTGCCCTTGTTGAACTCATTAAGTACTTCTCTGCCCTGCTCTCCAGCCTGTCCAGATCTGCACAGCCCTCTGGAGTGTCACCACCCCTCCCAGTTTAGTATCACCAGTCAACTTGCTGAGGACACACTCTGTTCCCTTATCCAGGTCACTGATACTTATCTTGAACAAGACCAGATGAGTATTGACCCCTGGGTGACACCACTGGTTACAGGCCTCCAACTCAACCCTACTCCACTGATCCAAACCCTCTGAGTTCTGTCACACAACCAGCTCTCAATCCACCTCACTGTCCAGCCTTCTACCCCACACTGCCCCACTTTCCTAACGAGAATGTTATGGAAGACAGTGTTAAAAGCCTTGCTGAAGCCCAGGTAGATGACATCTGCTGCTCTCCCCTCATCCAGCCAAACAGTTATGCAACCATAGAAGGCTAGCAGATTGGTCAAGCATGACTTACCCTTGATAAATCCATGTTGGCCACTCCCAGTAACTTCCTGTTTTTCAGCATGTTTAGAGATGACAACCAGAATGAGTCACTCCATCACCTTCCCAGGGACAGAGGTCAGACTAACTGGCCTGTAGTTCCCTGAGTTCTTCTTGTCCTTTTTGAAGACTAGAGTAATATTTGCCTTCCTCCAGTCCTCAAGCACTTCTCCCGTTCTCCATGACCTTTCAAAGGTGATGGAGAATGGCCCAGCAATAAGATTTGCCAGCTCTCTCAGCACTTGTGGGTGCATCCCATCAGGGCCCATGCACTTAAGGTTGTCCAGTTTGGCCAAGTGATCTCTAACCTGGTTGTCCTCTACTGAGGGAAGGTCTTCCTCCCTCCAGACCTTTTCCCTTGCCTCCAGGGCCTGGGATTCCTGAAGGACAGCTTGAGTAGTGAAGACTGAAGCAAAGAAGGCATTCAGTAACTCTACCATCTCTGTGTCTTCCACCACCAAGGTGCCCACCACATTCACCAGCAGGCCTACACTTTCCCTAGTCTTCCTTTTACTTTTGATAATATTAAAAAGACCACTTCCTATTGTCTTTAACAGCAGTGGCCAAGGTGAGTTTTGCTTGAGCCTTGGCTCATTTTCCCCCTACATAACTTCCTTACATCTTGGTATTCCTCATAGGTTGCCAACCCACTTTTCTAAAGGCTGTAAAATTTCCTCTTATTCCTGAGGTTCAGCCACAGGTCTCTATTTAGCCAGGCTTTCTTTCGGGTCTTGGGGATGGCCTTCTCCTGTGCCTTCAAGAGTTCCTCCTTGAAGTATGACCAGCCTTCCTGGGCTTCTTTGCCCTTCAGGACTTTCTCCCAAGGGACACTCAACCATGCTCTGAAACAGGACAAAGTTTGCCCTTCAGAAGTCATAGGTGGCTGTATTTATGAGCAAATTTTGTAACTTTACTATATACCTTCTTTCCTACAGGTTGAATATTCAAAGACTGGTTTAGATTGCGAAAATCTTGTTAATTTTTTTCCACAGTACTGTGTAATAATCCAGACAATCAAATTTTTTACAACAATAAAGGATTGTACTGCTACTTTTTTCACTGCAGATATTAGAATTAAAGGGCTGAAGTTCTCTGGAACTTCCATAGATCCTTTTCTAAATTTGGATGTCACATTTTGTTTATTTTCTGTTCTTTTGATAACAACATAAATGATAGTGTTGTGTTTCACATTATAGCAATTCAGGATTGTATTCTCTCTGGAACACTTGAATAAAAATACCATCTCATTATTGCTATTTGTTATTGTTCATTTAACCAATTTAATACAAACTGTATTATAGAAATACTTCTGTATGAAACCATCCCTTGCCCTCTGTGAAGAATAGCTTTGATTGAAACCTTCTGTAAGCCATTTTGGAGTGGATATTGACACACACAAAAAAATTTATTTGGCTTTTATGCTGGGGACCAATATCCTTTTATATTCCTTCTACATCTTAATCACATATTGGCCTGATAATTTCTGTGGCAGGTGTTTGAAAATGCTGCCTTTTATTAGGTTTCATGGTTTTAGCAAGTTGATGCTCAGAATAATTTTTTGCTTTTCTGATTATGACTTAACATTTTCCCTAGCTGGCTGTACATTCTTGTCTTTTCTTTGTTGGGAACTGTGTTCTCTTTTTAAAAGGATGCCTCTTTGCTTCCAGAATCCTCCTTTTATCTCCTGCTTAACTTTAGCAAACTTTTCTGTAAGTTCAGTTAAAGATTTTTTTGGTCTCTCTGCACTTCAGTAATATATTTTATGCACATGGGAAACTATTAACCAGACTTGAAAAGCAGGTGATCAATAGATAATTCAAAGGTGAGTAAGAAAGTTGCTGAAAACATGCTCAAGAATTATTCTTAAGACCAAGAGTATTGCATTTTTTAGTGACAGAAGTGGCAATCTGACTTATTTCATGGGGAAGTTGGAAGACTTCTCAGCATGTAAACTTACAGTTTATCATATCATGCCAGCCACTCTTCATTATTTATATTACACTAGTTATTATCTAGATGTTATTTAGTGTTTACTGAGAGGGAAATGGTTTAGTGGAAGACCATTGTCAAAGTTTAACTCACCTCTTTTCAGATTGAATAAGCTGTTTCACACTAAAGTACACTTACTGTTCAATAGAAATTACCACAGAGAGAATTAATGTACAGTAGCTATTATAGTATAAATTCTTATCTTATCTCCCTGTGCAGTAACTTCACTGCGTAAAAAATATTAAGAGCATTTCTTATTTAGCCTTGTGTTTTAGATGAGGCTAAGGCACTGTCCTAGTTTCAGATATCAATGGGTAGCCTATAGTATATTTAACTAAAGCCAAACTTAGGCTTTTGTAGAATTAACATTGACATTAATGGGCTGAATGTTACACCTGCATAGCAGCTGAAATTAGTATAACCCACTAGAGTTCTACTACTTGTGCACAAAACTGTGCTTGATTAGAGCAAAAATCAGACCTATGCTCTGAATTTCTCTCTGAATAGCTTCTGTTTTCTTTGGTTTGTTTTTTTTTGTTGTTGTTTGTTTGGGTTTTTTTGTTTTTTAATATTACATTTCCTATGACAGCTAAAGAGAAACAGAGTTCATCCCCTTAATTGCTGTAAAGCATGTGCAACTAATATCTAAGCATGAATTCTCTGTCCAAACTTCAAAACTCATTACAAAGCACATACTTTTTTCTAAACAATTTGATTGAGAGACAAGTTGATAATCTGTAGAAAAAAAAACTTTCTTCATAAACAATACAAAAATTCCAAGTTGCCACAGAAGAATCATATCAACATCAGCTGTCAGATATCCAGCTGCATGTCATTGTCGGTTCCACATAAGGATAAGGTCTGTAAGTTATTTCTGTTACATTCATCTTTGGTTCTCAAGCTATAAAACTGGAATGCTAATACTTAGCATTAAGGAGGTGAAGCTATTAATCATTCTGAGATTATTGTATGCTTTAGAGTTAGTGGCCGTTTAGGTGTTTCAGCGGATAACAGAAGGATGGAGTGTCATACGGTGGAATAGAGAACATTTTGTGTAAAATGATGTACAGTAGTAAACTTGATTTAACACGTGTAATCACTGGTACTCTGTGCATGTTAGGTGGCTGTGCCTACACAACCAGATAGATACTTTCACAAAAACTTTGAGCCTTATAGTATCAAGGCAGTTCTTCAGTTTTCCTAGATCATAGAGAAGTGATTAAGTGTATCCTATAAGAAAAAGTTGCCAGAGGTTTAGATTCAGATGAAATAAGCCTAGATGAGAATCTTCATTTTAATTTTTTATTAATTTTGTAGTAATTGTATCAGAACATAGCCTTCTATCCATGTTACTCTTTTTAATTGTAAAACACATGAAAACAGGAAAATCCATTTCAGTCTGTTGGACTCTCAAAAATAGCTTTGTTTCAAGCTATACAAATACATTGTACAAGTATTTTGTAGCAGTTCAGACTTGTGTAAAGTACTGGAAAATAATTTAAATTATATTAAAAGCAGTTTTATGCCTGCTTGGTGCTGATTTAAGTGACATGGTTTTAGCCTCACGGATTTCAGATGTACAAAGCTGTGATGCAGAAGACTGACTATGCAGAGAAAAAAAATAAAGCCCTTATAATCTTTATCTCAGTTAGGTCATTGGCTTCTTCTTCTGTTCAAACATCTGGCTTTTCAGAACAGCTGGCCAGTATTGCAAATGAAAGTCTAACAGTAAAACAACAGCCCTTCCAAGTCACCATCATTAGAGGAAGGAATGCATCATGGTGATCCACACCATCAAATTGATTTATTAGTACAGCTGGTAAAAAGGACCAGCCAAAGCCCTGTATTCAAGTTGTCTGTTTATTTATGTCGCTGCTAGACATTCAGATATTTCAGGAAACTGACTGCAGAAGCTCTGCCAAAATTCCTGAATAGTTTTTCTGAAGATAAACTTCAAGGATCATAATAAAATTAGTGGAGAAAAATCCAAAGTAATACAAAAATGAACATAACATAATAAGTTGTCCCAAGAAATGCTTCTCTTTCCCCCTTTTTCTTTTTTATTTTTATTATTGATATTGTCTGTGTGTTATCTCCTGGTACTAGGTATGTACAAACAAAAACTTGGAGCTCTGCAATAGCTATGTTAAAGCTTTCACCTTATTCCAAGCATGTGCTTCACTTCCTGTATGTGAATAGCAATAATGACTTCCATAAGAGTACATTCAAATATTTAGAGTGTAATCATGGCCCCAAAAAGTAATCTATAGGGAATTGCTACAAATGCACTTACGTTTTAAAATGCACAGGAAGTCTAGAAAGAAGCCTTTACATGTAGTGTTAAAGGTTATAATTAGTAAAAGCTATTTCATTCTTAACAAAACAGTCATTTTTCAGGGATTTTGAAATGATAAAAAACACTTTAAAATATTTTACAGTTTTGTGTAATTTTATTTATTTCCCTGTTCTTAGTAGATAGACTAATTAATGTCATTGACATTCTCATTTTATTTGTTAGAGGAAAAAGGTAATTTGTCTTAATTGCTTAGTGAGTTATTTCTGATTTAGAGATATATGTTTATATTTTAACACAATTTCCTTTTCCATTCCCATTTTTACTGACTGACAAATAGAGGCACCATTACCTTAATTCATCCACAAAAAGTTTATTTTGTATTTGAAGATATTTTCAATAATACATAAAGATTAGTAAGACACTGGCTCAGCAAGGCTTCTGAACACGTACCCAGTTTTAATAAGTTTATAGCATGCAGGTAGTTCCCTTGTGTCCCCATGATCTTAGCCTACATACCTGTTTGACCACTTGATAAATTAAGACCTAGTTAAATCCTGGGTTTCTGAACAGACATAACAGGGTCAAAATACTATATTTCAACAATTTCTTCTTCCAGGAGGTTAATTATCAAAATTGAAATAGAATGTTTTTACTTGTCTGACTAATTTTTAATTCAGAGACTACAATTTATTATTGATCGTAGAGAAAAACTACCAGTTTTCATAATGGAATATTGCCATACTGTAGGGAGATCTTTGAGATCTGTAGAGTGGTTGCTAAGGTTAACTTTTTCATGTCTGAAAATTTCTAGTACTATAAGATACAGTATCTGTTTCCTAAGATATAAGCAGTAGGAAAAATCATGCCTGTGTTTCACAGGCTCAGCTAAATTCACCCCACTACTACACAGAAACACACTGCTGTATCTTTCTGTTGTATGTCAATATATAGGAAAATGGGGGAAAATAATGTAAATGTAAAATTAAATTAAAATTTCTATTTGAGTTATTTTCTGCCAAGAGAAGGCCATGGTTGTTGGATTTTTTTTTTTTTTTCTTATAGTGCTCATGTTTTTTCAAAAGGGCCAGATATGAGGCTCTGAATAATGAGCATAAAGATTGCAGATATTTTACTTTTGCAACTAAGTCCCTGATGCTGGAGTAGAAAATGTGAAGTTAAATTATTTACTCAAATAGCATCCAAAAAGGAATTACATATGGGTTTGACAAGTGTAGTGTTATAACCCCAGGGAGTACAGTCTGGTTCTGGTTACCTCGGAGAAGTCAGGTGTAAAACTTTGTAACATTCCTCACCACACATGGATTTTTAGTTTTAGATCTGTTGTTAGTCAAAGGAGTCAAGATTTTAAATGGACTTTGATTTTAGTGTGATCCAGAAAGCAAGGTTCCTGCATAAGTGTAATATATTTTGTTAAGATATCTTGCTAGTGTAAAAAATGAAGTTTTCAATAGCTTGGTTTTTTTGCAATTGTGTTGTCCTTAGGAGGTGAGGAGAAGGGGAAAGGGTTTCAATTTACTATTAAAAACCATATACATGATCTGTCCTCTTGCTGGATTGTATTTTTCAGCTTCTTAGAGATTATGGAGATTTCTGGGGTTGGGAAAATCTGCATTTTGGTCACTGGTTTAGTAAAGATAACAAGTATCTACCTTCACTAAACTTAATTGTTTTTTACTCCCACCATTACAAAAAGTCTATAGAAGTTTCGTAAGGGTTATAGAAATTATATCTATTTCCAAGGATTGTAAGTAATGGTATCCTGTATGGGAAGCAGGAAAGGCAGTAAAATTATTTCTGGCAGCAGTTTGAGTCAACAAACAACTTAAACTCTTACTTTGTTGATGGTACAGCTGGTGGAATATGTCTAAGCCCAAACCTCACATAAATCTCTGACTCTGAACAAGGTACTGGGTTTTGCAGTTTCTATTAAGTGTTGAACTATGTACATTTATTTATCAGAAATGACTGAGAAATATAATTAATTAAGTTTGAAGCATTAGATTAAAGATATTTTGCCTTCAATTTGCTTGATTAAAACTGAAAGTCAAGTTAAGCTCCTGTAAGCAGTCTGAAAAAAGAATTTTCCTCCAGGTTAAAGGTGACAAAAAATATAAAATATCTAATCGTATGCTTTGTTTCCAAATAATGGTTCTCTGGTTTGGTGTCTTCGGTAAACATATACTTATCATAATGCATTTAAGTTAAGTGTATCCCAAGAGCCAAGTGCACCTCAAGAGCCAAGAAATCACTATATTCAGTACTTGTTGATATTGTAAGGGACTTTGAAGAAATCAGAGAAGCAGATGAGATTTGTAATATTACCTTACCCTGCTCAAAATTTTCACTTCACTTACTTCAAAAACAAAACTTGCACATAAATAATAGTGAAGTAAATCTTCATCATTCATTTGTAAATAGCTAAGATGATCAGAAGGAAGATATTGATTAATTAATTGTTGATGATATTATTTTGTCAATAACATCTTTATTAACAATGTTTCTTTATGTGTAATATAAACATTATTATTTAATTAATATTTAGTTGAAATAATTTGGTTTTATTATATAGTTTATTTTAAAGAAAATATTTGACCCCATTTCTCTTAATAGGAGCAGGAACTGTTGATGTTTTCTGCAGGAAAAAAAATGGAATTAAAAAAACTCAAACATGAGCTGAATGTATTTATGAACTTTTATGTGCCAAATTATTCCTTTTATTAAAAATATTTGATACATAACTAAGCTAATGCAATCAATTTTCTTGTTGTAAATGTGTAGACTAAAAATTATGCCTTCTGCCAGCAATTATGTGTAAATTTCCAAATGTACTGAGGTTCTAACCCTGTTCTCTGTCAGGTTCTACAGCTGTAATGAGACTTGAGTTCAACAATATTTCTCAGAAAGGAACTATTTGGTCTAATTTTTGTTTATTTGTCATTCCTTTGAACTGCTTAGACCATTTTGACCATCTGGGTAAGAAAAAAAAGAGAACTAAGAGTCATACACAGTGATATTGAATTAATTACTTATATTGATTGAGGTTATGGATTTTGATGATAGCTTGATACGCTAAACTGGTTAAAACATTTTGCTTAGTAAACAGGAAAAGATGCACCTCTCAGATTACTTCTTTTGATGTGCATAATGAACCAATCTCAAGAACTATTTCTGCACTTTCTTTAGATAGTAGTCTGTGATACAGATTGCAAATCTGTCCTGCTACCAAAACTCATGTAGAGGAATCAAGTGATCTGAGTACTAAAGAGATTTGCCCTCTATTTTTAATGGTTGTAGTTTATTTCTAGATAAAGGGAGGAAAGCGATCAATGTACTTGTTGACATAAATTATATAAGTTAAACAAATTCCATGTGGGTTCTCTTTTGTCTGAAGTTGTTCAGATTCTCTCTGTACCTTTGCAACACCTTATAGTTGCTGTCTCCTTCAGATGAGGAAAAAGCTGAGGTTCTCAACTTTTTGCCAGAGTCTTCACTGGCAACCCCTCTCCTCACACCTCTCATGTTGATGGCCCACAAGATGCAGACCAGAGAGACAAAGTTCCCCCCACTCTAAGTGAAGATAGGGCTCGTGACCATCTGAGGAACCTGCAGATACACAAGTCCATGAGACCTGATGAGATACATCCCAAAGTCCTGAAGGAACTGGTGGAGGTAGTTGCCTGTCCATGATATTTGAAAAGTCACGGCAGTCAGGTGAAGTTCCTGGTCATTGGAAGGACATCTTGTGCCCATATTTAAGAAGGGTAGAAAGGAGGACCCTGGGAATTACCAGCCTATCAGTCTCACCTCTGTGCCTGGGAAGATCATGGAACAGATCTTTCTAGAAGACATGCTGAACCTTTCCTTTTACATAATCTCTTATCATCCAGTTCCTTTATCCAGAAGCATACAACATATATTCTGCAGTGTGTCTGATTGTTTTTCTTAAGTAGAGTCATATGCATTCTTTTCCTGTTTTTGTGATAGATTACTGTTCTTTCTTTTTTCAATTTCTTTAATTAACTGCCTGTCCTTCTGGGGAAGCATTTTCTTCTTTTTATTTCTCTTTTATTTTTGCCACCTGTACACCAATGATTCTAATTTAGTAAATAATATCAAATGAGTGCTTCCAAAATCCATGATTCTTTGGTCAACTGCTCTGCATTATTCCATGTGTAGATATTTCAAATGTTTCACAGAAAACTGTGAAAACGTAGCAGCACACCACACTGTAGAAAGAGTATTATTTACTTCAGCTGGCAATGATTAGGTAGAGGACAGGGGAAAAAAGAGTGTGTTCCTGCAGTTTTTCTCTGACACAATTCCATTATTATGAACAAGTTGAGCAGCTCTTTACCACAGAACCCTACCTTTAAAAAGTTCATGTTGAGGCCATCATGCCAAAAGCACCTTATTTACAACTATGCTTATTAAAATCTGTAATAAAGATTCCATACAAGAAAAAAATATTTGAAGTTATTGAAAAGGGAATATTTGTTACCAAAATAACAAATAAAATCTGTACTACTATTGTGCATTTTATTTTCAATGAAGAATTGAATCCTTTTCAATTATTGGGTGGGATGGGAAAGTAGTAAACAAGGTTATAAATCTCTGGAATTCGCTTCATGGTAATAGTACATTAAGCAGGCAACTGGTATTCTCCATGCATTGAAATAGAACTACTATGACCCTCTACTTTATAGTTATGCAAGGATTACTAACACAACAGAGAAAGGAAATTGGCCATTCAGCACAAGCACCACTCCATGTCTTAGCTAATTGAATATACTCTAGGTTAGCTGAGCTAGATAGATTTCCTTTTGTGCTTGGAATTGACAGATGTACATAAACATGGTAATAATTTACAAGATAAAGTTGGTGTTAAAAATTATAAAGGTCCTAGGGGGATTATTTTAATGGTTTGAGATTTTGTATATATTTTTTAAATTAAATATCATCATAGCTATCAATACTGAAAACAATAGGAAAAATTTAACACTCCTTCAGATTTAATTGTAATTTTATGACTTATCACAATTACGTGTTTTGAGTGGTAAGTTTAACTCTGTCACTTTATTTGAAAATGCAAACCAGTACTAAATTATTAATATACCTGTATGTCTCCTGAGTAGTTACTAAAATCTTACACGATCACAGTGAGATGACTGGTTGCAAAGAGGAATAAAATTTTGTGTGTCTGTGTGTGTAGATGGGTATGTAAAATAAATAAAAAATGTCCTTGTGTATGTAAATATATATTGCTTATTATACATATATGTTTGTTCTTTGGACAATGCTTAGTGGTGGACTTGGCAGTATGCTAGTTAATGGTTGGACTCGATGATCTTGAAGGCCTTTTCTAATGAAACAATTTCTATGATTCTATAATTATATATCCTGCTGTGGTTTTAAGGAAGCAATGCTAATATAAAAAATATTTCACAGGCTAAGAAGATATATGCAACAGCAGTGTGACAGTATTTAATTAACTCTGATAGCAAATGCTGTGAATTCTAGCTCTGGTTCTCGAAACACTTCTGTGTGAAAAACTTCCTTTATTGGATAGTTAATGAAATAACTCCCAGGATGAATGTATACACATGCATACGAGCCTGTTCCTATGAACTTTGATGCGGTGATTCACGTGTGGGAGCACAAATAGTTTTCTGGTTTTAATGACTTCACAAACAAATGTTTATGGATCAATGTGGCTGCAACTGCATAGTTTTATGAGACTAATTAATATGATAGTATCATAGGAATAAGTTTTCTGAAATGCAGTTTT
>NW_009953075.1:45772-70040 GCF_000747805.2 Chaetura pelagica
AAAGAGTGTTGTATGATCAAGACTATCTCAATTCTAATCACAAGAGGAGATAAAAATTGTAGTATTCACTGGTCAACTAAATTTAACATAACAAACACATAAAAAAAATTAAATCAAAGCAAATATTTGTTTGTATACTCCTATGTACATTTTCACTTTCACCTTTGCTTTTAGTAGCAAAAAGTAAAATATCCACCCCGAACACCCTGTTTGTGGAAGATCAGCAATGGTCTTTGTACTCAGGCAGGTCTGGAACATTTCCATCAACAGCATCAAAGAAGACTGCAAACTGTCACAAATGCATAGTAATTTTATGATTTTTATAAAAATAACCTGCTCATTTTACTCTCCCTCTTATCAGTTTCTTTCTCTATTACTGTGTGCCTAAAAGTGTATAACAGAAACACTGAACATTATATAGGAAAAATAGTTTTAGTCAAAAAAAACTGTCCCATATAAAGAATGAAATATATTTGGCAAAATCTGCTTTGTAGAACTTAGCTGGGCTGGGTTTTGGGTGGGATGTAGTTGATTTTCCTCAGAGAAACCCATATGTTGCTTTGTTCTGGATTTTTTGATAACACACGGATGTGTTAATTATTGTAAGAGTGGTGCTTGCACAAAGTCAAGTCCTTTTTTTTCTCCACATTCTGTCCCGCTAGTAAGTGGGTTGGGAGTGCACAAGAAGGTGGAATGGGACAGAGCTGGAATGTGACTCTTGTTGGTTGGGGTAACCATGACCATATGAGATGGCAACATTCTCGGCAGTAAAAACTGAGGGAAAGAAGTGAGAAGGGATTGAAGTATGTGATGGCATTTGTCTTCTCACATAACCATTATACGCAATGGACCCCAGCCTTCTTGAAAATGGCTGAATACCTGCCCACCAATGGGAAGCAATGAATTAATTCCTTGTTTTGCTTTACATGTGTATATGGCTTTTGCTTTTATCTGCTAAAATGTCTTTATCTCACCTCGAGGGTTTTCTCACTTTTGCCCTTCTGATTCTGTTTCCCATTCCGCTATGGCAGAATGAGCAAGTGGTTGCATGAGGCTCAGCTGCCTATCAGGTATGATACACCACATTAGCCTAGGTGTCTTTCACATTAGTCTAGCTGTCTTTTCTCATTGGCACAATTTTGCTACATTATGGCTGGGTTTCTCAGGTAATACCTAAGAGACTGCTAGCATAAATTCATTCAGAGCTCTTACTATTCAGAACAGATTAAATGTATCTGTGGCTTGTTGACAGTCAAACATTTCTCTCTCTCTCTCTCTCTATATATATAGATATATATATATATCAATGTTGATGGCACTGTCATGGTTTGGGCCCAACACTAAGCAAAGGAACAGCCCCATGGCCTCGCACTCAGCTGCCCCCCCCCCACACACACACACACACACACACACTCTGGGATGAGGAGGACAAAGCTCATGGGTTAAGAAAAAGGATAAGGAGGGTTCTTCACTGATTAAAGTCTTGGACACAACTTAGGGAAAAAAAAATATTTCATTACACACTAATCAAACACACACAGGACACAGACAACACAAAGAGCAGGGCTTGCATATGTTAACCCCACCACTCCCTTCTTCCCAGGCCCAAATCCCTTTGTTTCCAGTTTCTCTCCCTCTCTCCCCCCAGCGGCACAGGGGATCAGGGGATGGGGTTTAGAGTCAGTTCACAGTCTGGTGGTTCCTGCTGCTCCTTTCTCCTCAGGAAGAAGGATTCCTTACAGTCCTTCCCTGCTTCCCCATGAGGTCCCTCCCATGGGAGAGAGTCCTCCAGGAACCTCTTCTTCATGAGTTCTTCCCACAAGGTCCAGAGCTGCTCCAGCCTGGGCTTCCCACAGAGTCACGGGCTGCTTTGGGAACAGCCAGCTCCCTTGGCACCAGGGTCTTCCAAAGCTGCATAATCAGAGTCCACTGCAGGAAATCCACTGGCCACAAAATCTAAGTCCATTGGCTATGTTCACACTTTCTGGCACCTTCAGGGAATGTTCCACCACGTTCCTCCACGAGTGCAAGGGGACAACTGCCATCTTGCCATGGATTGCAGGGAAACTTCTGCCAGGGCACCTTCTTCCCCTTGTTCCTCACCAACCACCAGCACCGCTCTGCTTCTCCAGCACAGGTCTTCTCCCCTAAGTGCTTCTCTGCTCAGGTGTTATATCAATTATTTAGTGTATTAATCACAGACGTGCATCTAATGTGCTTCTAATGGCTCCTTGGCTGGTTTTGGAGCAGGGGAACTTCTCAGCTTCTTACCAGAGCCAGTCCTGGGGCCCTTCCCCTGCTACCAAAAACCCCACCAAACAAAACCAGAACAGGCACTAGGTAAGTGTTTCTGTATTCTGTAATTGAACTTGAAAAGAGGTTTTACTGCTTCATTTCTGTTTGATAGTCCCATTTTAGTAATTCAGGACTGTGACCTTCTCTCATTTTCTTTCTGGGAACAAATGTGCTGGTTTGGTTCTGGCATGCTTTTGCAGTGGGGGAGACACCCCAGGAGTGGCACCTGTAAGAAGCTACTAAAAGCTTCCCAGGCTAAGGTGACCAAGGCCAGAGCCATTAGAGAGAGACAATAGATATGTGTCTTTGTGATTAGCATATGAAAGAACTGATGTAAGACCTAAGAGCAGAGAGCAAGTAAAAGAGCTGAGCTGGAAAGGTGAGAGCAGTGTGGAGTGGAGATCCTGAGCATGGTGAAGAAGAAGGGGAAGGAGGTGCCAAGCAGAAGTTTTCCTGCAGGTCATGGTGAGATGGCAAGCTGTTCCCTTGTGCTCATGGAGGAATCTGTCTGAAGGCGCCAGGAGGGGCAAATGTGAAGCTGTAGCCTGTGGACTTGGATCTGCAGCCATGAGGGACCCCACACCAAAGGAGGTGACTATTAACAAGGCAACACAAAACTGTGTGAAGCCCCTGCTGGAGCAGCCTGTTTCCAAGGGACTACACCCCATGGAAAGGATTAATGTTGGAGATGTTTGTGAAGTGTCATGGTTTGGGTTTAACCAACAACGAACTAGTGAAATTGGACTATTAGGCAAGAATATCTTCCATCCTAATATGATACAGATTATTATTAAAATTGGAAAACACTTTAAGGTAGAGCTTTATTATACATATCTCCAAAAAAAATCGGATTTATGTTTTCTGGTTTCACTTTCTGATATGATTATTTTTTAATTTATCATATTGATTATCACAGAATCACAGGCTATTTAATAGCTAAAAACATATCTTAGATTATAACATATTATTGTTACGTGGCAATTGTTGCATGTTGGGAGAGCTGGACATAAGATAGTTTCTTGCAGTTCAACCATCTTTGAATGACAATGAAAATGAACATCTTCACTCCATTCCTTCTACCCCTTGAACCAAACGGTGTCTATGTCCCTTTTATACCCTCTGTCATGCAAGATATTATCATTCAATTGCAAGGAAATGTGATTACAACAATTTTCAGAGCAGGAAAATTGCCAGCTTAGTTTTATTTTATACTAATCTAGATTTGCCAGCAATGAATTTCAACAGCATGAAGAGCCTGAGGCAGTTACAGATTTGCTATTAACAAAAGATTTTATAAAGAAGGGAAGATGTTTAACCATTTCTTAATGGTCATTCATATAACTAGATATATCTTGCAGACTAAGTAATGCTACTTTTTTTTTTTTTTCTTCAATGAAAAAGGGTACATTTTGATTTTTATAAATATAGCCTTTCATACAAAAAACTTCTCCCAAAATAAAAATTTGAGACCTATAATAGACTCTAAATTTCCTTTCTACAATTAAAGTCAGATTGGAGAAAAAGAAGAAAAGAAAAAGAAAAAAATAATTTACTTCTTTGTGTAACAGATACATCTAATGGGTATTCACAATGTATGTTTTTATATACAGAACAAGATAATATTCCTTTGTTTGAGAAACTCTAGTTTTGGAAAATTTGTGTTTTGAAAAACAATGTGTATAACATTCACATTTTTTAACCTCTTTCTCTTGTCAATAATGAAAGCCAGAAGTGGAAGAAAATAGTATTACTCTTGTAGAGGGGTTTAAGGGACCGTGGATATGGAAAATTACTAGAAGCCTATAACCTGGGCTTCGAGCTATCTGAAAACATTAAGGCGAACAACCCAGAGGTAATTGGCTAGTGTCTATTTAAAGGCATTAAAGAAAACAGCTAAGAGATAGTTGGCTAATGTTCAGTGTCAACCAGAGACAGATTGGGTACAATATCAGAGAAGTATAAACTCCTTGGCACTGCTTACATAACTCCCTGGCACCGCTTCAGCAACACCTGCACTGCTTCAATAACAAAATAAAGCTTACGACACCTCGCATGGACACAGGCTCATCACCAATCAATGATTTTATATGCCTCGTGCAACTCAGCATGTAACCAATCATAAATATTGTTTATCCGTGTGCACCTGATAAAGCATACTGTATAAGAAGCTGTAATAATTAATAAAATCGGAGCATTCACCTTAACTCTATGAGTATCGTGTGTCTGTCTCTCGCCTCCCGGCAACATACTCTGAAATATTTTCACAGTATTTTCAACAATCCTTTATTCTTTTCCCTTAAAAACAAAACAACTACTCAATTTATTTCCCATAAAATTACTCCTCACACTTTTCAAATGTATTTCTTTCAGAGCTGTTCTCTTGGAGCAGTAATTTTGTCCTGAAAACAGCATTCATCTGATTTGCCTCACCAATCATTGTTCCAGATGTGCACATTCCCACTGACAAACGTAAAACACTAACGCAGCTTTATCTGTTTGAAGTGGCCTCCTCTGTTATCAACATTCACTGAGCATGAGGACCTAAGGTATAGTGTTTTTCAGTAAGTACCACTGAGCTTTCATTCAGCTCTCACAAGAGAGCTACATGTCTGACTCTCAACAATATCACAGAAGGAGCTTCTGGGCAGGCAAAAAAAGGAAAAAAAAATCTACCCTGCAGCTAGACTAAAAACAAATATATATTTTATTTGCCTGCATCTCTGAATAGATCAGTCAAAAGAGTCATCACAGAAGAAGGCTTCTTAGGAGTTTGCAGAACTCTTTCAGGCTCTGACAGCAGATTGCTGTTTTGCTCATAGCTGAGAGTGGAATAGGTATTGGGTATTAGGAAACAATTTCTAGAGAGGAGTTTATAACAGAAACCAGTGCTTTTGTCTAGTTTATCATAATCCTAAGGATGCTTCCACAGTTCTAAAGTGAAAGAATAAATCAGAGTCCCTCTGCATTCAGAGAGGTTCTTGAGCTCATCTGTTATCAACAATGAGAAGTAAGTCTCCAACTTCAGTGTAACTGAGAAGGAAATGAGAGTTGCTTTATGACATTTCACTGATCTGTTGGATTTTTTATTTAATTCAATTTGCTTGTTCTGTGTGTTTCACACCTCTATTTTCTTTATTTCTAGTCTTTTTTCCTCTAAGGTCCTTTCTTCAAGGTACCTTTCTTCTTATTTATCCCACATGCATCTTATTTTGGGCAACAGTGTTTTATTAAGATGAGAAGACCAGCCATATTTGTTCAAGACAAAGTCCTGAATTCATCTATGGCCATGACTGTTTATGTAGTGAAGAGTTGGACCATGGTTGGCTGATATGTTTCTTGCCCCTAGGTTGCTTCTTTCATCTCCATCTCAGTTAATCTCTTAAGCACAATGTGGCAAGTGCATTTAGAACTGACTGAAATCACGCACACAAAAGGAAAAAAAAAAGCAGATGACCAAAATCATGCACACAAAGGGAAACCCAGAGTTATATGATGGTATAGTGATGTTTTCTGACTTTTTTCACTGTAGTTTTCCTATTAAAAATCCTAATTTTTTTTTTTTTTTTTTTTTTTATGTTATTGCTTTCATGGAGTCACCTTTTAAACCCTCCAGGTATGGCTCAAGTGATAAAAATCAGTTCAGAATCCATCACTTTATATATGATGTTATGATTGACTTTGCCTATGTACATCACCTATTTTAGGGGCAGAGTATTCAGTTCAATGTCAGGAGAATTTCAGGTATGACTTCTAGCAAAGTTACGATTCCGTGATATTGTCACAGGAGAAATGAGAATAACCTCTCAAAGAGAATTTATCAATGTAAGAAAAAAACCTGCAATGAACAGTTGTTATTAGATAAAAAATCTTTTCTAGAAATGTCCAGTATGTGTTTGTTATGTACATCTGTTTGATATATAGATTATACAACAACAGTATACATGAGTAGAGTCCTTTTTCTGATTGCTTCAGGCACTTTCCTGACATTCATATGATAGCTGAACACACCAATCTCTGACTTCTTCTAATGCATTGCCAATTTCTCTTCCACTTCTGTTCCAGAAAAGATTTTTTTTTTTTTTTAAATATTTTTGAGCTCCCTCTATGCAAATGAAATAGAAGGGGTGGAGGAAAGAAGAGGGGAAGGGATAAAGTGGATTTTATTCTCTCCATTATTATCTGATTACTTTGGTTGGGTTTTTTTCCCAAACACCAAATCCAATTAAAATTGCTCTCTCACCCTAGCCTTCCATTCCTATGTCTGCATTGGCTTCTTAAATAAAAACAGGTCACTTTTAGGTAAAGAAGTTATAAAAAAGATTAGTGAAGTAAATTTGTAAACTTCTTTTTCCAATTTTATGTATTTGCTTATTTATTTAATCTAATTATTTTCTTTTTCTATTGTACATGTGATCCCACAACTTGTACAACAGAGGAAAGGATGAACTGTCTTGCAGAAAGGAGAAAGAGGGAACAATGAACAGCAGACACTTCAACGGATTTTCTTAAGCAGCATTTATCTAAAGCACATGGAAAATAAAGAGGTGATTGGTGACAGCCAACATGGCTTCAATAAGGGCAAGTCATGCCTGACCAATGTGGTGGCCTTCTACAACAAAACTACAGAGATGGTGGATGGTGGCAGAGCGACTGACGTCATCTACTTGGATTTGTGCAAGACATTTGACATTGTATCACATGACATCCTGGTCTCCAATCTGACAAGGCATGGATTTGTCAGATGGACCACTCAGTGGGTAAGAGATTGAATGGGTGCACCCAGAGAGTTGTGGTCAATGGCTCAATGTCCAAATGGAGGCAAGTGATGAGTGGTGACCCTCAGGGATCAGTACTGGGACCAGTACTGTTCAGCATCTTTGTTGGAGACATGGAGAGTGAGATTGAGCAAGTTTGCTGAAGATACCAAACTGTGTGGTGTGGTTGACATCCTAGAGGGAAGGGATGCCGTCCAGAGGGACCTTGACAGGCTGGAGAGGTGGGCCAATCAAGTTCAACAAGGCCAAGTGCAAGGTCCTGTGCCTGGGTTCTTCCAATCCCAGGCACAAATAGAGGCTGGGGGGAGAATGGTTAGAGAGCAGTCCTGAGGAGGAGGACTAGGGGGTGGTAGTAGATGATAAGCTTGACATGAGCTGCCATTGTGTGCTGGAGCCCAGAAAGCCAGTTGTGTCCTGGGCTGTATCAAAAGAAGTGCGGCCGGTGGGGTGAGGGAAGGGATTCTCCCCCTCTATTCTGCTCTAGTGAAGCCACACCTGGAGTCCTGCGTACAGCCGGATCCGTTAGCACAGTAAAGCCACAGACATTCTGGAGAGAGTCCAGAGAAGGGCCACATAGATGATCAAAGGGATGGAACATCTCTGCTTTGAAAATAGGCTGAGAGAGGTGGAGCTGTTGAAGCTGGAGAAGAGAAGGCTGCAGGTAGACCTCATAGCAACCTTTCAGTACCCGAAGGGAGGCCCAGAGGAAAACTGGGGAGGTGGTTTTTACTAGAGAGGGCAATGATAAGACAACAATAACAGTTTTAAACTTAAAGAGGAGAGATTTAGTTTGGACATCAGTAAGAAATTCTTCAACATGAGGATATTAAGGTGCTGGAATAGGTTGCCTAGGGAAGTTGTA
The DNA here is from genome assembly GCF_000747805.2 of Chaetura pelagica. Taxonomy (NCBI): domain Eukaryota; kingdom Metazoa; phylum Chordata; class Aves; order Apodiformes; family Apodidae; genus Chaetura; species Chaetura pelagica. The sequence goes on from NW_009953075.1 coordinate 53,705, forward strand.
GAAGCCCCCTCCCTGGAGGTGTTTCAGGCCAGGTTGGATGAGGCTTTTTGCAGCCTTGTCTAGTGTGAGGTGTCCCTGCTCCTAGTAGGGAGGTTGGAACCTGGTGATCTTTAAGATTCCTTCCAGCCCAAATCATCCTATGATTCTATGATCACACAGACACATGTTTCAGTTACTTTGGAGGATCACTATACAAGTGTTGTTTTGCCTTTGGACCCAAAAAAAGTCTGATGTTCACTTTTCTCTTTACAGATAACTTACTGAAAAGTTCTGTATTAGGTCATACACAGTAAACACAGAACTATAAAAAATAATCTCACTTTCTCCATAGTGGAAAGCAAACAGAATGTGTTGGTAGATCCTCTTTTCCATGCCTCAGTAACAAATTAGCAGATGACAGCAGAAAAGAACAACAGTGCTGCATACTCAGTACAGTTGTCATGCAAATGTTTGAGCTCTGATAAGTGGTTCATTTTTAACATGCAGTTTAGAACAAAGGAAGTTTTGTTTGGGTATTAAAACTCACATTTAATTATACTTTTCTTAAAAGTAATTTTCTTGAGAAATCTGCTCTGCTTGCTACTATTGTTTTTGTTTTATCTGTCCAATATAGATTTGTCTCTTGCACAAGACTCTTGCATATTCCAAATTAATTTGACTAGCTTGCTAAAGTAAACATTAGGAAATCATTCAACAGGGAAAGGAAACCTGATCCTAGGGAAGTTGTAGAAGCCCCCTCCCTGGAGGTGTTTCAGGCCAGGTTGGATGAGGCTTTTTGCAGCCTTGTCTAGTGTGAGGTGTCCCTGCTCCTAGTAGGGAGGTTGGAACCTGGTGATCTTTAAGATTCCTTCCAGCCCAAATCATCCTATGATTCTATGATCACACAGACACATGTTTCAGTTACTTTGGAGGATCACTATACAAGTGTTGTTTTGCCTTTGGACCCAAAAAAAGTCTGATGTTCACTTTTCTCTTTACAGATAACTTACTGAAAAGTTCTGTATTAGGTCATACACAGTAAACACAGAACTATAAAAAATAATCTCACTTTCTCCATAGTGGAAAGCAAACAGAATGTGTTGGTAGATCCTCTTTTCCATGCCTCAGTAACAAATTAGCAGATGACAGCAGAAAAGAACAACAGTGCTGCATACTCAGTACAGTTGTCATGCAAATGTTTGAGCTCTGATAAGTGGTTCATTTTTAACATGCAGTTTAGAACAAAGGAAGTTTTGTTTGGGTATTAAAACTCACATTTAATTATACTTTTCTTAAAAGTAATTTTCTTGAGAAATCTGCTCTGCTTGCTACTATTGTTTTTGTTTTATCTGTCCAATATAGATTTGTCTCTTGCACAAGACTCTTGCATATTCCAAATTAATTTGACTAGCTTGCTAAAGTAAACATTAGGAAATCATTCAACAGGGAAAGGAAACCTGATCAATTCCTCTGTGTAATTGTATAAAAAAGAGTAACAAAAGCAATGATCCTATAAATTTAAAATAATCTCAAGGGCCTGAATTGTAACATTAGCAACTCTTGAACGAATTGTATTCTACATGCTGCCCTTTAGCTCTTGCAGCTGAACAGGTTATTATACATCATTGAGAATTATGAGAAGAGGATCCTGGAACAAGCAATTTTAATATAAACTCTAAAAATGCAGGAACCAGCTGGGATGATAACCTGTTAATATGTGGATGACACAGTGGCAACCACCCTTCCTTTCTCCTCTCTTTTTAATGAAAACACTGTAATTTTTGCCCTCTTAAAAAACAGCAGGAAAAGAACGATTTCACTGATAATTGAGGAAATCCTTCACCTATCTTAGATCTATATTTAAGTTTTCTAGGACCAACAAGAATGGTGCTTCTCTTGCTTTCTATAGCCTGAAATCTTTAAGATTTACTATGGTACTGGACAAGAAAGATGCTCTTCCAACAGGATCTTGTTTTTTCTGTGACTTTCTGTTCTCTGTTGTCCCTGCTTGCTAATTTTTTTGCTGTCTGTTCCTCTCTGACAGTAATAAACATAGATGACCCAATGAACAAGGAAGTTGGATTTTTCCTTGAAAAACAAAAGGGAATGAGACATAAACCTGCACAGGACAAAATCTATCTACTGCCTCATGAGATAAATTATTCAGGTAGGTTTTTTTTACTCAATCACCTTCTCCTGAAAAGTGCAATGGAACAACTTTCCTCTGTTACTTTTTCCTCTGTTACTTAGTTGTGTGTCATAAAACTTTGGGGCTTAATCAACTTCTACCAGAGCAGGATCAGCTATGTGAGCAGAAGATAATATTCCTACATTGTCCATCACCTGAAGTTCTTATTCTATAATGTTAAGCAGCAAATGGGGAATTAAAATAAATCAGAACAAAGCCAAACAAAAATAAACCCAACACAAACAAACAAACAAAACCCAAAAAACAAACAACAGTATATGGATCCCTGCTCAGTTCAGAATGTTTCTGCAGACAGGTTGTGCAGTATTTGACCTTCTATCACTCATACAAACAGACTGATAAAGGCTCCTTCCTGCCCATAAACCCTGCTTGCTTTTGCTGCTGTATCTATTTAGTGTACTCTGCCACCTGCTCAGCAAGGCTTCTTTCTCCAGCTTCCTCTGTCAGCTGACTTAAGGTTGCAAGCAAGATCTTCAATTCAACCCAGTCTTATTCAGGCCACAGTTATTCCAGCAAGACATCATTGTGTGCAAGAATGCGACACATTCATTCACATCCAATTGCACATCAAATGTTAATTTACTGTAAGAAATTTTTTCCCCTTTGATGTTTATACCCTTCTAATGTCCTTCCTCTAAAGCTGTGTCTTGCTACTAATAGAGCAAACTCCCATTGGTATAAATCATCCTAAAGACAAAAGTTTCTAATAGAAGTGTCTGGAGTGCTTTGTATCTTTGTAAATCATCTGTATGTCTTATTCTGATGCTGTTACTTGCCTGCCTATATGCACCCTAGTGTTTTTTAATTTATTTGTACAGTTAGTATGTTTATTGAGAAAAATCACATAGCAGGAGTACGATGAAAAGTAAAGGATACTTAAATTTGTGTCTATTTTCAAACATGTAAGTACTTTTAAATAAGGCAATGGAACTGTTTACGTGCTTAAAGCTATGCAAAGTTTAACACTGAATTAGAACTTGTGAAATTATATAAGACATGAAGTAGTATGTGTTTGAACATCTTAAAATGTTTTCCAGATATCTTGACAATACTATTATTTTAATGAATAAGAAATATCAATGGATATTTTCATTGCTAATTTTAAGAAATCACAACTCATGGAGAAAAACATGTTTTCTTAAGAAAACAAATAAATCAAACAAACAAAATAAAAACAAACAAGACAAGACACGAGGCAGAATCCTGCAGAAAACCCTATGAAGTAAACTTTAATACTTAGAGATCTATACTCATCCTGTGCTGCAGATATTGTTTCCCTAACCTCAGCAACATCATATTGAGTAGGATTGCAACCTGACATGAGGGTACAATAAAATAACTAAAATTAGTTTATTAAGCAAAAGAGGTTTTACTGAACTTTATAGAAAAGCCTCAGGTTTTGTTGCAGTCTTATTTCTTCCCTACCCTTTGAGGCTGGATGCCAGCTCTAGAGAATTTTTATTTATTTATTTATTTATTTATTTATTTATTTATTTTTTTAAAGCTGAGCTACAAAGCTGGGGAAGATCAGAGCAGGCCAGTGAGTTTTCAGGTTTGTCTCACAAATGCAAAGGCTCACACATCAGACTTTTGGCTAAACCATTACAACATTTTTGCAAAATTACTGCCAGGTTTATCAAGTTACAAATGATTTATCTTCATTAATGAGATCCAAAACCAATGTGACTTGTATTTTCAATAAAAAAAATTAACTTCTCTGGGTTCAGGAAGAGCAAATGAATTCAAGATGTTCACATAGACAAGCACAGCATATGCTTTTCTGCCTGCAATCTTCTTCTTTTGTGAAGGACTGATAGTGCAAGTTAGAAGCCAGTACAATAGAGACAGACAATAGAGACTCTGGGATCCTTAATGGAAAAGGAAGTATTTCCACAGGCCTTTAAAACAATGGAAGTATATTGTTCATATTTGGACCAATGGTTTCCACTTTTAAATGCCCTAATGGGCAAACATAAAAAATTTATTCCATCTTATTTATTTTCCACCAATCCCATGGAGTTCAAGGGCTAAAAATGTAATGTAATAAAAGAAATAGTAAGAGGAAAATATATTTCATTAACTCCTTGTATCAGAGCCAAAGAAAAACTTCAATAGTATACAATGAGGAATAACAGATGGCCAGCTTTCCTTTAGGAAGGTGCAGCCCATAAACATTGATGTTACCTTAGTGGTTAACTAAATATAAGATGTAATGTAAGTGGTTGTGTGTTGGTTTATTTATATACAGGACTCCTAAACCCATGCTATAATCATGGAGGCTGAGCAGTAGACGAAAATGACCACTGGAATTGGCTTTTGTACATGTGTTTTTTTTTTACCTTGATGGTTACTTTGCAAGTGTTATTTTCATGTTTTCATAAGGATTTGTGCCACATTTTTTATCCTTACCCATTACTTTGAATGGCCACAAACCACAGACTTCTGCTTTGAGAACTCTATGTGTATTTTGAATCCAGACTCCTCTGCACAGATCTAGAGGTTATCAGAACCCATTTTTCAAAAAGTGAATTCAAGTAAAGATCATAAACTTGCTAAAATTCAACAAAACTGGCAATGGGAAATTTTCCCAAATGAGGGGACTAAAGGGATTGCAAAACAACCTAGCAACTCAGGAAAGGGTTTTTGGTAAGTGCTGTTAAGTGACAGTGGGAATAAAGAGTACTGACCTAACCATCTGCCAAGTTGGTACTGGGGGAGATGTCAGATTTGGTTCTCCAACACACCTGACTCTGATGAAGTATCTAAATTATCTGTTATCATATATTTAGGAATGATCCCCATCTTTCACTTATTCTTGCATTCTTTGAGTCTTGTTGTCTCAGTTTGTTTTCTTTGTGGGAGTTTGGGATGTTCGTGGAAAGAAATCACAGAACTACTTGCATAAAAAATCATGAAATCTGCACTTAGTAGTGTTACCTCTGCAGATTTCTTTTTGCTGTCATATCAGTACCAGCTTTTTCCTCCCTCCCAGCCCCCAGCCCATGGTGTTTTCTTCTTGTGACTAGAGTCAAGGGCTGTGTGAAAACACCGTAATGACATGCGGGAGGTCGGGAGAATCCCTAAGCATAATTGGATAAAAATGGTTCTGTGATCCCCACAGGGAGAGAAACACTTTGGTTGTTGCTAATTGGCACAAGAAACAAACCTTTACATTGAAAAAAACTTTAATCCAACTGCCTGACAGACATACTAGTTTTCTTCTCAGGAGCAAAGTAAAAGGTTTACCCAGGAGTTTTATGCTTATCAAGCAACTAAGGCAGCCTAAAACTATTTGTTTTCCCATTTCTGTTTACATGTGATCAAGACATGAGGTTAGATGAGGTTAGAAACACATTTACATAACAAAAGCATTTGTAAGTTCTGCATGTTCAAAGCAGATTTCTTTCTGTATTGTCTATTGCCAAGTAATCTGAAAAGCAGGTATTAACAAATTGCCTGTAGGGCTATACTTTTAGTGTTATATTTTTAGTGCTGCATTAAAATTCCTCTTTAGATTTTTGTAGCTGCAGGGATTTGCATTCCCATCTACTTCCCCCAAACAGTTTACCACCACATTTACTTGTTATTAAATCTGGTATAGCTAAAGACTGAATTATAACCTTAATTTTAAATCTTTTCCAGCTTTATTATTAGGCAGATGATTAGAGACTTAATTAAGTGTAGATATATAGGAGTTCCTTTTTCTGGAAACAAAGTCCATTATTTAGGCCTTTGCATCTTTTTCTTTTTTTTTTTCTTTTTTTTCTTTTTTTTTTTTTTAATATTCAGAGACAAAAACACCACCAAAAACCCACCAAAAAACCAAGCTGAAAATCCTTACAAGAAACTCCTTACATCCATTAATATTGATAAGAAACCATTGCTCTGAATGTTTCATCTAAAGTCAGTTTGGGAACATCTGATGCTGCAGAATAAGCACAAGCACTTAATAAATGACCTTAGAAGCTTCTTTCAGCCACAGATACAGTCCCTTTAGCTGGCTTTGCAGAGGATAACCTACCTGTTTTGTGCAAAAGAATACTGCTCTCTAGTGGAACATGTGGAAAGATTCCATGACCTTACCATTTACCTTCCTCCGCATTCTCAGCTGCTTACAGATGAAAGCAATTTGGCTTTGTCCTAGAGTTATGAGACATCATGATATATGGCTACAATTACCCTGAGATTACACTCTAAAGTGGCTTTGCTTTTTTAATCAGGTAAAAGAAAATTCTTTTATATTTTTTTGTTGCTTTTGTTTTTTATTCAAAACTCCTTTGTAAATTGAAACCAGTGGCTTTCACCATATCCCTTTTTTCAGAATACTGCTGTCTATATTGGGAATGTGGAACTAATAGCTATTTAAGTTATACAGGAACTCATAATAATTTAGCTGGCGTAAGGTTAATTTGAGAGTGACTAATAGCTGCATTTATGCAGTTGCAAATTTTAATAATGTCTCTCTCTGGAATTTATAGTGCTAATATTTTATATTCAGGATTTGCTTTCTTTTGTGGTCATTGCCTCCTCTAGAGTTGGAAAGGTTTGCTGAAGCAGGGATCAAGTTGTATAAGATGCTGAATATGTCCCTTCTGTCTCAAAGGGTGGGACACTATGAAAACATGTATGCCTGCACAAACTGTGGTGCTTTCAGCTTCCTTCCTGCAGGGCTGGTTGTAGTTCTGTCATCTGTTTGGCTAGATGTGATGGGATCAGGGCTCTTTTGACAGCTTTAATTGCTGTCACTATTCACAGCAAGCCTGTGGGCTCATGAATTGACATGCTGGACATACTTAAAAGGGGCATATAGTGAAGTACTGGAATGAACCTAGCCTGGAATGTGCTGTAAGTATGCATTCAAAACAGGTATGCACTGCTCTGAGGTATTACAATGTTAAACCTGGAGCCAGCTCTTTTCTGAAGATTTATTTTCAATATGCCCTGTCCCTTAGGCATTGGAAATAACTTAAAACACCATCTGGAAAACAAAACAAAACAAAACAAAACAAAACAAAACAAAACAAAACAAAACAAAACCAACAAACAACAAAAAGCTTGTTAGTCTCTGCTCAAAGTGCCTGTTTCTTGTTTTGTTTTCCAGAAGTAGAGATGGTCACGCTGGGGTAGTGCAGGAATTTTCTGAATAGTACCTCACTGAATAGCTTTTTAAGGCACTTAATTTTCAGATTGTGAACTGGAGTCCTTGGAAAGATCTGTAACTAAACAAGATTTCATATTTTTTTCCTTAAAAAAAGTAAATTGCAACAGTAAAAAACAAACAAACAAAACAACAACACACTACAAAAAAAACCAACACAAAACCAAATGAAACCAACCAACCAACCAAACTAAACCACCAAGAACACAGTAAACAAAGCTGGAGGCATGGAAAGTAAACACAGGATGGTACAAGAGGATTGTCAACCTCAGAACTTTTCCTTCTTTCTTTTCTAAAGTGTATCCTCACCATCAATGTAAGGATTAGAAACTTAGAATTGTCTAAATTCTAGTTTAGAAATTTGGGGGATGCTGCAGTTCACTAGTAATTATTACAGAAACAAACGCATCAAAAGAATAGTTCTTCTTCTGAGGAATTCAAAGCACTTGAATCTTTTGTTCTTTTACACTACTGGTAAGTATCCTGGTTTGAGCCAGGAAGAAGCAAATTTTTTTTCCACTGGTTGTTGTGTTGTTGTTTTTTTTTTCAGTGAACTCCCTTTTAAGCAGCACACTTGCTGAAAGTAGCAGCAAGTTTTTCAGCTAGTGGGGTGTTAATGCCTGAATGTTTAATGATAATACTGAGAGACCGAGGATACTTTTCTCTGCTTGTCAAATCTGATGCTTTGTATACTAAATGAGCAGAAGATTCATATCTACAGCCCTCCAGTAGGGAGGAGCAGACTAGGCAGATGGCAAAGTTAGCCAGAGATATTCCATCCATAAAAATCCGTAATACTCAGTATAAATTTAGGGATCAAGGAAATCAAGCCCTTCTTCTTCCTCTTCTTTCACCCATGGCTGGCGTCCAGGGAAGACTCCATCCATCCATCACCATTGACCCCCAGGCCCGTGCATTCCTGACCCTCATCACTCCTCAGCTCCTGTCTGCTCTGCCACTCTCTTCAGCAGCTCTGGGACATTTCAGAACTGCTCACATCTCAGGAGATGCCGTGGGAGTTGCTGGGGGTGGGATGAGGTGATGGGGGTTTTGCACATTCCTGCACATATTGAAATATGCTTGTACATATTTTCTCTTACCATTAGTATTTAATTAAATCTATCTAGTTTAGTTTTCAATCTGAAAAGCCTCTCTCCTTATTCTCTCTCTCCTTTCCCCACATGGGTGTGAAGGGAAGTGGATCGAAAGCGTTATTGGCATTAGTTTAATTGCAGATGCTGAGTCGAACTGTGACTATTAGGAATTAACAATTTTTGGAAAATTTTCTAATGCCAAAAGTCTTCTGAAGAGGAACAATTTCCACCTACACATTATTTTAAAATGTCATGTATTTCACTCAGGGAAATCTGATGAGTTGCCACCACACCATATTTTTGTCTTCCTTTGGCACATATAAACTTCTCTCCATCATCATGGATTTCTACTGCCACATCTATGCTGGAAATACATACCTAGAATAGAATCAGCCTTAAAAACATACGTGAATTTATCTTTGAAACATAGAGGGATTTAGGATGAAAAGATCATTGTACTCTTTTATTGACGAGGAAATTTATGTAGAAAGAGATGAAGTGTTAAAATTATATAAGACATATTGGTGTTGGGAATAGAACCCAGATCTCTTGCCTCCTACTCCTGTGCATTAACCAAAGTATTATGCTTCCTTCCCTAGGGTATTTACAGTCTTTCATTTCCACTGGTAATGGAAAGTATTCCTGGAGGTAGGAGGAAAAGCTGTAAAAGGAGAATACAAATAAAACCGTATGAAATAGAGGAAAATAGAAGACTAAATCATCTGCAAAATCTGGTAATGTGATATAGAACAAATTATGAACTATGGCTAACATGCTACAGTATTAATGCATATTGAAGCACACAGAATCACAGAATCAAAGTATCATTAAGGTTGGAAGGGACCTTAAAGACCATTAAGTTCCAACCCCCCTGACATGAGAAGGGAACCCCACCACTAGATCAGGTTGCACAAAAAACCATCCATCCTGGCCTTAAAAACCTTCAGGGATGGTGCATCAACAACCCTCCTGGGCAACCCATTCCAGTTCCTCACCACCCTTAGAATGAGGAATTTCTTCCTAATCTCTAACCTAAATCTCCTCTCTCTCAGTTTAAAACCATTACTCCTTGTCCTATCACTATCTTCTCTGATGAAAAGCTGCTCCCCAGCTTTTTTGGAGGCCACAATATGGTCTCCTCAGAACCTTCTCTTTTCTGGGCTGAACAACCCCAACTCTCTCATCCTGTCTTCATAGCAGAGGTGCTCCAGGCCTTTGATCATCTTGGTGGCCCTTCCCTGGACCCTCTCCAACAGCTTCATGTCTTTCTTGTGCTGAGGGCACCAGAACTGTACACAGTACTCCAGGTGGGGTCTCACCAGAGCAGAGTAGAGGGGCAGAATCACCTCCCTGGTCACACTTCTTTTGGTGCAGCCCAGGACACAATGGGCTCTCTGGGCTCCAGCACACAATGGCAGCTCATGTTGAGCTTATCATCTACTACCACCCCAAGTCTTTTCCTCAGGACTGCTCTCCAGCCATTTTTCCCCCAGCCTGTATCTGTGCCTGGGGTTGTGCTGATCCAGGTGCAGGACCCTGCACTTGGCCTTGTTGAACTTTATGAGGTTGGCATCATCTTACCTGTCAAGAACCCTCTGGATGGCATCCCTTACTTCTTGGTAACATCAGCAAACTTGCTGAGGATACACTCAATCTCTGTCCATGTCTCCAACAAAGATGTTGAATAGCACTGGTCCCAACAATGACCCCTGAGGGACACCACTCATCACCTGCCTCCATTTGGACATTGAGCCATTGACCACAACTCTCTGGGTGCACCCATTCAATCTCTTACCCACTGAGTGGTCCATCTGACAAATCCATGCCTTGTCAGATTGGAGACCAGGATGTCATGTGATACAGTGTCAAATGTCTTGCACAAATCCAAGTAGATGACGTCAGTCGCTCTGCCACCATCCACCATCTCTTTAGCTTTGTTGTAGAAGGCCACCACATTGGTCAGGCATGACTTGCCCTTAGTGAAGCCATGTTGGCTGTCACCAATCACCTCTTTATTTTGTATATGCCTTAGCAGACTTTCCAGAAAGATCTGCTCCATGACCTTGTCAGGCACAGAGGTGAGACTGACCAGCCTGTAGTTCCCGTAGTTCCCTGGGTCTTCCTTTTTTGCCCTTTTTAAAACTAGGGGCTATGTTCCCTTTTTTCCAATCAGTGAGAACCTCACCAGACTGCCATGACCTCTCAAATATGATGGACAGAGGCTCAGCAATTGCATCTGCCAGCTCCCTCAGCACCCATGGATGAATCCCATCAGGTGCCACAGATTTATGCCCCTTCAGGTTCTTTAGATGGTCATGAACCTGCTCTACACCTACAGTGGGGGAGAATACATTCTCCCAGTCCCTGCTTTCAACTTCTGTGGCCTTTGTGTTTAGGTTGGAACACTTCCCAGAGAAGACTGAAGCAAAGAAGATGTATAGAAGAGTGGTCCTTGATAGTTCTCAGATGTCTTTGACCCTAAAATACCAAGTTGTAAAAACCAGAAATCTGTTCATGTGGCATGACCAGAGTAGTATTCAGGTTATACCTGAAGGTTTCCTTGTGCAATTTACAGAGCTAACACAGAAAGAACATGGGTTTCTCCTGAAGAAAACTGGCATAGTAAGTATTAATACTGGGAACGCATTTTCTGCTAGTGTGACAGAAATTTCTTTCCTTCTGACCTGAATGCATAAGATCAAAAATTTCTTATTGACTAGGAAATTATCAGGAATTAATCAGGATAGATGTTAGTGAAGCACTTTGAACATCTTTAGCACCTTCAGTGCTGAGTAATACTGTCATTGATTTACAGTACTTATTACAAATATGAAAGCTTTGCAGAATAAGAGAACCAGTAAGTAGTAGTACAGAATCTGATGTTTTTAAAGTTGAATTATATGAGTAAACAACAAAATAATTAAACTGAAATAAACTTTCAAGACAATATTCAAAGGAAGTCAGGAAATTAGGTGCTCAGCTTTCATCTCAGTGAGTGCCATAAAATCAGAAACAGATGAGAAAATCCACATTCCCTAGAACAGCACATAGCAAAGTTGATAGACGAGGTTGCCTATCAGAAATCAGAACATATGTTGAAGATGAGCTTTGAAGCGTCTACAAGCAGAGAAAGGCAGATTCAAATTAGCCTTCATCCATATATCTCCTACTGTCTTGGGTCACAAACCGTAGATATGCATACAAAAATATGAACATGTCCCACATCTTAATCCGTAATTTCCGTGGTAGAAACAGCAAGTATGAGTCTCAATGGCATGTGCAGGGAAAAAAAGCATGAAGCTTGTGATGCCAGGTACTTGAGACAGGGCTTCACAACACATAAGACCACCTGAGGAGATGTAACCTTTGAGATTTCTTACTTGTTTTCTCTTTTATTTCCTCATTCTGTCACCTGTAAACCATCCCAAAATATTAAAAACTGCTTAAAAACTGGCTGGAAGGCCAGGCCCAGGGAGTGATGGTGAATAGAGCTGCATCCAGATGGTGTCCAGTGACCAGTGGTGTCCTCCGGGGATCAGTACTGGGCCCAGTCCTATTCAACATCTTTATTGATGACCTGGATGTGGGGATTGAGTCCACCCCCAGTAAATTTGCAGATGACACCAAGTTGGGGGGGAGTGTCGATCTGCTAGAGGGCAGGAAGAAGCTGCAGAGGGACCTGGACAGGCTGGGTAGATGAGCCAAGGCCAGTGGCATGAAATTCAACAAGACCAAATGCAGGGTCCTGCACTTTGGCCACAACAACCCCAGGCAGCACTACAGGCTAGGGGAAGAGTGGCTGGAGAGCAGCCCAGCAGAGAGGGACCTGAGGGTGCTGGCTGACAGCAGATTGAACATGAGCCAGCAGTGTGCCCAGGTGGCCAAGAAGGCCAATGGCATCCTGGCTTGTATCAGGAATAGTGTGGCCAGCAGGAGAAGGGATGCAATTCTCCCCCTGTACACAGCATTGGTGAGGCCTCATTTCAAGTACTCTGTGCAGTTCTGGGCCCCTCACTTCAAGAAGGATATTGAGGTGCTGGAGCAGGTCCAGAGGAGAGCAACAAGGCTGGTGAAAGGACTAGAGGGAAAGTCTTATATGGGTAGGCTGAGGGAGTTGGAGTTGTTTAGCCTGGAGAAGAGAAGACTCAAGGGGGACCTTATCACTCTCTTCAATTACCTGAATGGAGGTTGTAGTCAGGTGGGGGCTGGGCTCTTTTTCCAGGCAACTAGTAACAAGACAACAGGGCATGGCCTGAAGCTGCACCCGGACAGGTTTAGGCTGGATATTAGGAAGTACTTCCTCATGGGGAAGGTGATTAGACACTGGAATGGACTTCCCAGGGAAGTGGTGGAGGCACCATCCCTGGATTTGTTCAAGGAAGGGCTGGATGTGGCACTTAGTGCCAAGATCTAGCCATGTGGTGGTGTTGGTCATGGGCTGGACTTGATGATTCTGTGAAATTAAGGTGTGGATCATTTCTATAACACAGAAGAAAGTTTTGAAAACCTAAGAACAATAATATTTAACAAGGAAAGATTTTGGCACAAATATTTTGACAAATTCTTTAATTAACCTCCTCTTAGGGTATTAAAGAAAAGGTTTCCATTTGAAGCTTTTTATTTTTATTTTTTTTTCCCCCCAATAACAAAAGGGAAAACTTTCTGTCGGCTCAACTTCTACTTCAACTAAAAAATCATTGCTACTATTGGACTTGAATTAAATGGATGTACCCTTTAACGTGCTCTCATAAAATATGTCTGCAGCACTCAAACTTGTAGTGCTGTTAGCCATGCACAAACATCCATTACCTGTCTCTTAGTCATTGTGAAGTATAGCAAGGTTTATTCAAAGTGATATTTATGCATGAATAATATGTAGCTTTCATCTTAGAAACACTACAGTGCTTCTACTTAGTGTTTCCCTTCAATTTATGCACTGCATGAGTCATACAAGAAAGCTGCTGGGGCCGATGCTTTGTCACTGAAAATTTCCTGGCATTCCACTCTTGACCTTAATTTGTGCATGATCACAAGAGGATTTCTAAAATCATAGATACGTCTTCTTCTACCTCTATTTGTGCTAGTAAGGATTCTCTGCTTCTGATTGGTTGTTACTCTTCTGTAACTCCTAATTGAAAATATGTGAGTGAATCCTTATCTGCTGTAGCAGATTGATCAGGATTAATTCAAGCCCCCTTTATTGGTGGGTTAAATTATTTAATCTAGTTTTACCTGATAGGATTCAAGGGAGCTCAGACAGGTTTTTCCAGTTACAAAAGGTATAAGAATTGAAAACACAAAGAATGGTCACCAACCAGAATAGTTAAAAGATGGATATTTGGCTCTGGCTGAAGGAGACAAGGATTTTGGAGGGAAGTCATTGAGGAAAGAGGGAGAAGCTCTAATCAGAACTAGGACAAAATCAACCCATTGTTTGTCTTTACCTCCCAAAAAGGCAAGACTTCCTTCCTTATAGAATTCCATCCCACATAACCCAGTATCCGTGCCTACAATGGTATTTCTGATTGCTAGCTGTGTATTCCAAAACATCCTGGAAAACATATATGTAAAATGACCAGATATATTTATATAAAACAAACAGACAAACAAAAAAAAACCCCAAAACATAAGGTACCATGTCAGAATCATAGTGCCAATTTAGGTTGTGAAAGTCTGGAAACCTTAAAATCCAATATGCAAAATGAATACTGAGAAAACTCCACAATAAACCTGCTATTTTTAAAAGGTATTTAAGTACCTAGTATCTGTTAGGTCTATGACTAATATAAACTTACCGATATCCCCAAAAACGTAAAAAAACCCCAAAAACTTCTGTTTTTCCAATTAGTATGATATTTGAAGACTGATTTCCATGGTTCCTAGTCTCACGGCAGATGTGGATATGTGTGTATGTGCCCATGCACACACACACGCGTGAGAGAGAGCAAAAAGGAGACGTATTTTTCCAGCATAACAAAACAAGTACAACAACATGTCAAAGTTTTTAACAGCACAGAGGTGAGTATGAATGGGGATACAATAATTTTTACAATTTTGCAGGACAACTTGATACCTGAAAGTTTAAAGATTATAATACAATCCAAAGTACAAATTGTCTGAAACTTCCAGGATCACCAGTGAGTTTGCCACAATTTTATATTAAAATTATCCCACTTTTTCCTCTGAAATGTCATTTCATAACCGCATGCCTTATTCAGCTGTTGTTTGATTGATACTGTTCGTTTTGTTTTGTTTCGTTTGTTTGTTTGTTTTTCCCTGTCAAATATGCCCATGGAATCTAAATTGGCCTCAAATTAATGTCTCCTTAACCAGCAGCTGTAGTGTTACACAGATTGGATGCTACAGTTAATGGTTCTTTAACACACATTTCTTCCCTAATCCTAGTTACTGTATGTTTCATTGTTATATTTTTTTCTGAAATCAGACCAACCTTAAATAAAAAAGAATAAAAGACACACATGCTTGCTTATACACATATCCCTTGTACTCTGGTTTGCCAGAAGTGGATTGGCCTAAGTTCAAGAGCCGTTCTTGAAGCAGAACCTCTTTTAATCACATTTCATAGAACTGAAGAGCCAATCCAAGCATGTAAGTGAGCACTACCAGAGGTGTTTTATCCAAATAAAACTCTTCTCTAAAATAACTTAAAAACACTGAAATACAAATGGAAATGTGCACCTCTGAAGTACAAAGTACTGTCACCAGGAGTCAGAAATTCACTTTGATTCAGACCCACATCCACTACTAAAAATGATCCCATACTTCTGATATTGTCAAGAAGGCTTTGAGATCTAAGAATCAGTATCACTGCAGACTAAGTACTTACAACTACATGACCTGGTGAAGGATCCTGAATTGCCTCATTTATGTGTCTGGAAACAGAGGCACTGAAGTGAGAACCAGGAGAAAAAACAGGGAGACTCAGACTTTCTCAGCTACCAGGAACTTACCTCCCAGAGAAATTAATGTTTCATGAATAGTGACTTCTTGCTCCTTGTCTTTTCAGTAGCAAGCACGCAGATATTAAAATCCATATACTACTAGATGTCTTGATGTTGTGTAAATAGAGAAAACAAATTATTATTCATGCTATATCACACACCTTTACCACTGACCACACACACCCCATAACCCCTTGTCGCGATCCGCGACCTATTATATCTCCTTTTTGGAGTGTATTTAGCTGGTCAGGATCTGCTGAGAGGTCCGCACGTGGTGCTCGCCTCTCACAGAGGAGCAGTAGCTTCGGCACTGAATTTTCGAATGAGCAACTTTCTCAGTACTTACTAATATTTCCAATAACAGCAGCCAATCCCCAATTAGAATTTCCAAATGCTATGTTTATTGTGGGGAAAACAAAGCAATTTGGGGGCAGGAGATTAAAAAAGGGTAATTAAAGCATGTACGAGTTGTGAAATATTTTTTAAGCATCAAATAACAAGAACTTATGTCTTAATACTTATATATGGGTACACCTTAGTTACACACCTTATTTACTTATTTATGAGGGAAGGA
This sequence comes from Chaetura pelagica, assembly GCF_000747805.2. Lineage (NCBI taxonomy): Eukaryota > Metazoa > Chordata > Aves > Apodiformes > Apodidae > Chaetura > Chaetura pelagica. Next base: position 69,681 of record NW_009953075.1, read on the forward strand.
GGAGGAGGGATATGCCCGACGCTGGTCCCATATAGGGTCACGGTTTGTGTGCAGGTAAGACAGGATTATGCCTTCCCCTGCAACCGGTTTTAGAACCTGGGGTGGCAGGAATTCATCTCACCAGGCTGTGGCGACGATGAGACGATCTGGGTCAAGCTGGGTCTGGCTGGAGCGAACCGGTACCAGATGAGAGCCAGGACTCGGGCTGCAGCCAGGACCTCAGAAGTGGCGGTGGTAGCACGCGGCTCAGCGGCAGCACGCGGAGAGCGGCGGCGGCGGCTGGGCAGAAGAGCGGCGGCAGCAGATGCTTTCGGTCCGGGAAGCGGTGAGAGACGAGTGGTAGAAGCGGCGGTGGCAGCA
>NW_009953075.1:70323-133608 GCF_000747805.2 Chaetura pelagica
CGCCCAGAGAGGGTTCAGCGCCACGTGGAGCCGCCATCTTAAGTCAGTTTTGTCTGCTGACCTAAAGGGCATTTCATGTTCGTGTGAGGAAATACCTGGTCCTTCACACTCCTAAACAGAAGTAGGCATGAAAGCATCTATTAGATAATTTGTACATCTACCCATCCACCCACTAGTGTTCATGGCAAGTAAGTTTCCATAAACTGATGCAAGAAGATGTTGATCTGATTTGAAAAGTGCAGCCTTAAAAATTCAGTCCTTGCTAAAAAAGTTGTTGATAATTGTTACTAGTCGTTACTTCCTAAAATAATGTTTTTATAAGCTCTGCAGATCAACCACAAGAACTTTAGAGGGAGTGGAGATGGCATCAAGGACTGTAAAAGTTTTTAGTAAGTACATGTTTTCTGATAATACTCCACAGTATATTCCCAGAAACTTCAGAACTAGTCTCTAACTGTACTCCAAAAACAAGATACGTGTAGAATATTTTGGGTTGGAAGGAACTTTGAAGATCATCTAGTTCCAAACCCTATGGTGATCATGGGCAGGGACATGTCTCACTAAATCAGGTTTCTCAGGGCCCCTTCCAACCTGGCCTTGAACAAAGATGTTAAACAACACTGGTCCAAGTACCGAACCTTGGAGAACACCACTTGTCACAGGTCTTCATCCTGACATTAAGCAGTTGATCACCACTCTTTGAGTGTGATCATTCAAGCAGTTCCTTACCCAACAAGTGGTCCATCCATGGAATCCATACTGTTCCAGTTTGTGTACCAGAATGTTTTGTGAGACAGTATCAAAGGCTTTACATGGATCCAGGTAGATGACATTGGTTTTTCTTCCTTTGTCCATCAGTGCCATGACCCTATTGTAGAAGGCCACCAAATTAATCAGGCAAGATTTGCCCTTGATGAAGTCGTTCTGGCTGTCACCAATCACCTCTTTGTTTTTGACATACCTTAGCAGAGCATTAAGGAAGATCCGCTCCATGATCTTGCTGGGCACAGAAGAGAGACTGATTTATCCATAGTTCCCTGGGTCTTCCTTTTTTCTCTTTTTGAAAATAGGAGTTATGTTTCCCCTTTTCCAGTCAGTGAGGGTTTCTCCAGACTGCCAAGACTTCTCAAATATGATGGACAGAGGCTATTCAAATTAAGATTTGATCTCACGTCTTTGTAACTTTTCTTCATATTACTGTTCTGTCTTGACACATAAAACTCATCAATAATAATCTTTCTGTGCTATGGGCTGGCTATACCTAGAGAAAAATGTCCTTGCTACATGCACAAGGTTACAACAATAACCATTATTTGATCTTAAAGCCATATTAATATCATACTGACACAGATGAGTGATAGTAAGAAGAAACAGAAAGCAGTGAAGTTCAGATCATGACTTACTTGTTCAAGTGGAAATAGAAGAGTTCCTTCAGAAAACTGATTTAAAAGTGAAGTTTTAGGAACTGCAGATAAGTGGCAGCAAATATATGTACAGAAAAAGCTGGGAAAGATTGGTAGAAAAAAATTAGAATGAACAAAGGGTTAGCTCAAGTAGATCAGATAAGATTTTTATGAACAATAGAGGAAAGACTGGGATAGTATCATAGGAAATGTGTTAAAAGAAGATGTGCATTATGAAAGACTGTAGGGTAGGTAGTTAAGAGGAAAATAAAAAGCAAGAAATAGTTAAAGATATATTACAAAGACAACTAATATACTGAAGGCTGAAAGGCAAGAGGTATGTCCTGAGTCACTCTTGACCGGAGTTACAAACTAAGGAGTAACTTCTTGTTTAACTTGTTCATTTCCTGGGACCACCAGCCAACTTTCAACTGTTTCATTAAGCCAGGCAAGTGATTCTAACTATACATTTCCTAGTCTCTCACACTTTCTCTATGTTGTCTCCTCCAAAATGTCTCCATAATTCTCCTCTCTGTGCCATGCTACTGAGGCTGTAGAACAGCAATAAATCAGGATGTAGGAGTTTAAATTAGATGCAGAGTATAAAGGGAAGTCAATATAGAGATCTGAAGAGGAGCTAACCTATAAATGTGTGGAAACACTTGTCTGTTTTAAAATTCAGCCTACTGCTGTTCACATCTGTATTTAATTTGCAAACAGTAGGTGGAAATTTGGAACTTGTAGACTTTCAGTTCCTCCTGATGGACTGCACATTTTAGCTGGAAAAATGCTTATCCAGACTCATAGTGTCTTCTTTAGCTGAAGGTCAAAAAAAGGACATGGAAGGAGCCACCAGTGAGAAACATGGGTGCTTAAGCCTATATACTGATTCCAAATGTTAAGCTCCAACTATCAGCTTCAGGAGCTATTTTTAAATATGGTTAGGCTAAATGTTGCTCTTGAGAATCTCGATACTGTACCCAAGTGACATTTTGCACATTTCCATAAAAGTTACAGAACCTCAGTTATTTATTTGTCTTCAGTTGCCATCCAGATTCAAGCTAGGATATTTATGTGTCATAATGTAGACAACGCTGGGGTGTCCCAGGTCATAATGAAGCCAGACCAAATCTGTTTTGAGAGCTCTACTGTCATCTAAACACTTCAGGGTACCAGCCAACCCATGTTAACCAGATTCCTGTAACTGCATTGCAGGGCAGCCCTCAGGAAGAGAAGAAGAGAAGTGGCCTTGCTTGTGTAGCACTGTATGGGGACATGGATGGAAAAAACAAGACACAGTCATGGAGGCACAAGCTCCATCTGTAAGACAGGACAAGGTTTGGCAGTAAGCAGAAGGGTGCAAGGGAGAACTTACTTTCATGCTTCAGAAGAGCTTCATCAGCTAAGGGACAGAAGTTGTGCTCACTTTCCTTTCCCAACACCAAAGTTTAACATCACTTGAACATGAGCTCAAGCCCTTAATAAATAACTCTTCCAGCTTTCACCATTTGAAGATATCTTTTTTCTTCAACATCTCCCTTTTTCCTCTTTTTACAGAAGGCTTTGAGATAAATGAGCCTGCTCCAAACCTCAGCTATAAGAGTGCACTTTTATTTACACTTGAACTATGGAACTGTGATCAAGTTTTGATATTTTAGCATGATTATAAGCTGAACCTAAAATTCCATAAGAAGCAGTGCTCTGATGAGAAAGGATCACTGTGAAAGGAGTCCTCTTTCCTCTTGTGCTCCTTGTTTGACACTGGTAAGAGATTAAGAAGAAGTGAGTTCTTAATTAACTAATTAATTAGTAGATATATCTGGAACTTATATTTGGAAATACAGTAGAAAAAGCATATTGCAGCATCAAGCTTAGATTAAGAGTTTTTCTAAAAGAAAGTATATTTTTGATAACTTGTTATTAGGCAAAAAGTGTACAGGAGAAGGGCATAACTTGTTTTTAATGGGCAGAAAGGGGAAGAGACATGTTTAGTACAGAAAAAAAGAATACCAAAACAGGAGCTGCTTTTAAACCACAGTGTATTGTGATGTAGTATCCTGCATAGCGCATATTCTTTGACTTGAAATAACGGTTTAATATTAATCCTTATATCCTATATTGGTCTTTACATTCATAGATCTCAAAGTAAGCTACAGAAGACAAATATTCAAATGTCATAGATAGGAAATGTTAATGGTTTGGTAATTTACTCAGTGTTTGTAAATTTTTTGCAAATCCAGGAAGAAGATTCTTGCTCTCAATTCTAAACCAGTGTCCTACATGCTAGAATACTCTGCTTGTCCCTGGACTTTGGACACAAGAAGAGCTCCTTAAATGCCTGTATCTTATTCTTATTTCTGCATTCCCAGCATTGTAGTACCTAAGTAGATTTACATTATTTAGAAATACAACAATCCTCCAGAAGATGGGTTTGAGACAATAATCCTGTTTCTATACTTGGACACCAATTAGCTACTTTTCAAGCTATCCAATATGGAAAATCAAAGGCAAATATGAAACGAACTTATTTATAATTTATTTTTTTTAAATTATTTGAAGTTACATCTCTATAAAGAAACAGCTGCTTTGTGAGATATGCCTGTTTGTTTCTGAGATTCTTGTTTTTTCAATACTGAGCAAAACTAGGCAAAAGTACCTGGAATTAGGCTGGATCAGGATTAAAACCATATTGGAAATTATGATGTTTCTATAGCTTTGTATAGAATAAACCACAGCATGATCATACCAGTATATCCTAGATAAATTTGTCTTGAGCATTTCATGGTTCTGAAGCTTAAACTCTTCACTTAACAAAATTATGTAAAGCATATTACAATATCATCAATACAGGTCAGGTGTCAAGATGTTAAAATATCTCAGAAACAGAGACAAGACACTTAACAACTCACTTATATTTCTACTTTTATGGCCTTACCTGTAGAATTTTATACATATTTGAATGAATAATAAATTTGAGTGATTTTCACATGATTGTCCAAAAAAGAGAAAATAAACAAAAAATAAAGGAACAAAACGCAGGCACTGAGCTGACAGTATCAATAGTAATAAAACTGCTACTGTGCTGTTGTATCAAAGTAATCACTGGTCACTTTGCAAAGACTTTTAATCATTATGTCCATCAATATTACCAGTAAACTCAACACTGAAGGGCATTTGGCAGAGCTGGGAAGTGGCAGATGCAGAGAAACAGCACATTCAATACATGCAAATATGCTATGGTAACACGTACAGGGAAGAAAGTTATATGCAAGAAATTCATATAACTCTGTTCACATACTCTGAGAACACCTGTTAAGCTGGACGATTAGGGCATACTCAGCAAATAAGCTCTGTGTTAATTATGCATATTTTTCCCAATTTATTATGTGAAATAAAGAATAGATCAGGATTAAACTTTTGTCTATATATATGGGGCACACTACTAAGGTTAGTAAGTCTTGCATATCTTCAAGAATTCATAGACATTAAACACCAGTACTCGCTTTTTAGAATGTTAAGAAGGCCTCCAAGTAGGAGAAAAAAAAAAGGAAAAAAAAAAAAAAAAAAAAAGAGAACAATTATGTGATCACAGGAAAAAGGAATTACAGGCTAAAAACATTTTGGCTGCTTTTATAAAATTTTCCAAGATTATAACACTGATGACTGAAATGTGGAAAACAGTTAAGTTTACCAGGAGAGCAAACTCTTCCAGTATCTCACCACCCCTACAGTAAAGAATTGCTTCCTAATACGTAACCTAAATCTATCCTCTCTAATTTTAAAACCATTACACCCCATAATATCACCATACTCCCTGATAAAGAGCCCCTCCTTGTCCTTCCTGTGGCTTCCTTTAAGTACTGGAGAGGTCTCTTCTCCAAGATGAACAACCTCAACTCTTTCAGCCTGACTTCATAGGAGAGATGCTCCAGCCCTCAGACCTCTGACCACCTTCATGTCCCTCCTCTGGAATCTGCTCAAAGGAAGACCATGTCTTTCTTTTTTTTAAAAAAACTTTTTCTTTATTTTCTTTGGTTTTTTTTAAATTTTATTTATTTTATTTCTTTTTTTTTCTTTATTTTTCTATTTTTACTTTTTGTTTTGTTTTTATTGTTTGTGTGTGTGTGTTGAGTGGAGTTAACACATGTGATGAGAGACAATATAAGACTATATAAAACTTAGTATTTGATGCTTTTATCACACTCTAATTACATTAGAAAGGAGCTGTAGCACTTACAAGACTTTGTCTACAAACCTTCCAATGCAACTGTGGCTCCAAGAGATAGGTTTGTATGGACAATGGCAAAATGGCAACATGCCATCTCAATACTTCCCTCTATGAATCCACAAAAAAGTTAAGTAAAAGAAGTCAAAGCTAGTCCTTGCCACACTAAACAGCTGTGGAATCCAATCTGATGGACTTATGAAGTAGAAGTCCACCTCTCCCACCAATCAGAACCATATCTGCAGTTTCTCAGTGTCATAGACATAGATATTCAAAAGACCTAAGACTAGACAAGCAGATAACCAAGGGGTGATTGGTGACAGCCAATAAGGCTTCACTAAGGACAAATCCTGCCTGACTAATTTAGTGGCCTTTTACAAGGGGTTCACAGCCTCAGCAGACAAAAGCAGAGCAAAAGACGTGATCTACCTGGACCTGTGCAAAGCATTTGACATTCTCTGACATGATATCCTGGTCTCAAAACTGGAACGTTATGGTTTTGATGGATGGACCACTTGTTGAATAAGGAACTGGCTGTATGGTTGCACCCAAACAGTTGTGATCAATAGCTTGATGTCCAGATGGAGACATGTGATGAGTGAGTTCCTCAAGAGTCTGTACTTGGACCAGTACTGTTTAACAACTTTGTTGATGACATGGGCATTGGTATCAAGTGCACCCTCAGCTAGTTTGCTGATGACACCAAACTGTGGTGAAGTCAACACGCTGGTGGGAAGGGATGCCATCTAGAGTGACCTTAACAGGCGCAAGAAGTGGGCTTGTGCAAACCTCATTGAGTTCAACAAGGCCAAGTGCAAGTTTCTGCACCTGGGTCAAGGCAATCCTGTGCATGAATACAGGTTGGGAGTAGAAAGAATTGAGGGCAGCTCTGCAGGGAAGGACTTGGGGTGATGGTCGAGAAATTCAACATGAGCCAGCAATGTGTGCTTGCAGCCTAGAAAGCCAGCTGTATTCTGGTCTGCATCAAAATAAGTTTAGCCAGCCAGTTGATGGAGGTGATTCTCCTCCTCTACTCTGCTCTTGTGAGACCTCACTTGGAATACTGTGTCCAGTTCTGAAGCTCCCAACATAACAAGGACTTAGAGCTCCTGGAGCAAGTCCAGAGGAGGGCGACAAAAATGATCAGAGGACTAGAGCATCACCCCTGTGAAGACAAGCTGAGGAAGTTTGGGTTGTTCAGCCTGGAGAGGAGGCTCAAAGATGACCTTCTAGTGGCTTTCCAATACCTGAAAGGAGCCTACATGATAGCTGGGGCAGGACTTTTTGAACAGGCATGTTGTGAGAGGACAAGGGGCAATGGTTTAGAACTTGAAAACGGGAGATTTAGATTAGATATTAGGAGGAATTTTTTTTCTGTGAGAGTGGTAAGGCACAGGAACAGGTTGTTCAGGGAGGTCAGGGAAACCCCATTCTTGGCAGAATTCAAGGCCAGGTTGAGTGGCACTCTGAGAAACCTGATCTAGTGGGAGGTGTCCCTGCCTGTGCAGGGGGCTTGAGTCTAGATGATCATTAAGGTCCTTTCCAACCCTAACCATTCTGTGATTCTATGATAGCGAGACATATTTCCTACCAACAAGAGTTTATAAACCAATACATAAATATAATCTAAATATCATGTCCCTTGTGCTGTTGCAAATGCTTTATCTTGTGCAGCTTACAATCAATACAGCAAGTCAGCATGACTTCTTAACACTGCATGAACCACAGTATCAACTCTAAAAGCCCTTCTGAAAGTCTTTAACCAGACAGTCAAGGGTCAACGAACTCTGGGCATTCCAAGGTAATTCCTATATTATTTTTGCACTTCCTTTATAGTTTTCCTGTCACCTTTCCCTGTGAATTCTTCTGCTTCTTTTCTGAATCTGAGAAATGGTTTTAGAAGCTAAACAGGAGATACTGATTTATTGATAATAAGAACAAAGATATCATAATTCTACCATGAAGGGACAGACAGAAGCTGCTTCCTTTGATAATGGACCTGGTGTTTCTGTTTAATTTAGCACACAGCTCCAACTTTTTATGACCTTGATACTTTCAGGAAATCTGAGAACAGTACCAATTGAAATCACCCAATTTGCTTAAAATTGAAAAGAGTAATATGGACTCAAGGATCCTTGGAGATATAATTCTGGATAAAAGACCCAGCCTGGTAACTGTGAGGCCCAGTCCCATAACAGTGTAGTACCCAGTCCTTCTTTATGTTTCATTGCCTAAGGTCACACTTATATTCAAGGTCGTCTGTAAGGACAGTTGTCATGTCCCACAAGGTGGGTATGGCACTGTCACATCTCACAAAGTGGGTCCAGCTCCCCAGAGCTGAGGGCTGAAACTAAATATAAATATCATGTCCCACAAAGTGGGTATGGATAGAGTTCCCCAGAGGCAGGGGAGATTCAGACCCAAGGAGATTCAGATGCACTCCTCCTCTCTTAATTAATCTCTTTTAACAACCTATTTGGTGAAATTAAGCTCAGGAATTCTCTGTGTAGTACTCTTAGAGTAAGACCGTTACCCAGGAGGTTTTCAGAAAACACACGTTTACTTTAAATTGAGTAAGATTATAAAGTTTGTCAAAAGGAAACACAAAATAACATTGCTTCCAGAAGCAACAGATATGATAGCGAGACATATTTCCTACCAACAAGAGTTTATAAACCAATACATAAATATAATCTAAATATCATGTCCCTTGTGCTGTTGCAAATGCTTTATCTTGTGCAGCTTACAATCAATACAGCAAGTCAGCATGACTTCTTAACACTGCATGAACCACAGTATCAACTCTAAAAGCCCTTCTGAAAGTCTTTAACCAGACAGTCAAGGGTCAACGAACTCTGGGCATTCCAAGGTAATTCCTATATTATTTTTGCACTTCCTTTATAGTTTTCCTGTCACCTTTCCCTGTGAATTCTTCTGCTTCTTTTCTGAATCTGAGAAATGGTTTTAGAAGCTAAACAGGAGATACTGATTTATTGATAATAAGAACAAAGATATCATAATTCTACCATGAAGGGACAGACAGAAGCTGCTTCCTTTGATAATGGACCTGGTGTTTCTGTTTAATTTAGCACACAGCTCCAACTTTTTATGACCTTGATACTTTCAGGAAATCTGAGAACAGTACCAATTGAAATCACCCAATTTGCTTAAAATTGAAAAGAGTAATATGGACTCAAGGATCCTTGGAGATATAATTCTGGATAAAAGACCCAGCCTGGTAACTGTGAGGCCCAGTCCCATAACAGTGTAGTACCCAGTCCTTCTTTATGTTTCATTGCCTAAGGTCACACTTATATTCAAGGTCGTCTGTAAGGACAGTTGTCATGTCCCACAAGGTGGGTATGGCACTGTCACATCTCACAAAGTGGGTCCAGCTCCCCAGAGCTGAGGGCTGAAACTAAATATAAATATCATGTCCCACAAAGTGGGTATGGATAGAGTTCCCCAGAGGCAGGGGAGATTCAGACCCAAGGAGATTCAGATGCACTCCTCCTCTCTTAATTAATCTCTTTTAACAACCTATTTGGTGAAATTAAGCTCAGGAATTCTCTGTGTAGTACTCTTAGAGTAAGACCGTTACCCAGGAGGTTTTCAGAAAACACACGTTTACTTTAAATTGAGTAAGATTATAAAGTTTGTCAAAAGGAAACACAAAATAACATTGCTTCCAGAAGCAACAGATTACAATTAGCAGAATTTAGCAAAATGGTACTCTCAAAATAAATAGGTTACAACTGGAAAAACTTAGAAAAATTAGAAATAATCTTACTATTATGTGCTGAGCTCTCTGTTTATAAACAGAGAAAAAGGAAGAGAGAAAGATGAAGAGGGAGAGAGAGAGACAGAAAGACAGAAAGAGAGAGATGAAGAAAGAGGGCATAGGAAAGATATTAGCACCATTGTACCTGTTTATGATCCTGACGTGACATGGCAGTCCTTGGAACGCCCCAGGCATTTTGAGACTGTCTCTTAGATCGTGTCTGGCCCTGCCTCTCCTGATGAGGCTCAGCCTACTTTGTGCAGACTCAGTGTTGGATTTGGGAATGTTCTGCAAAAGAGTCAGTGGGGCAACTGATCACTTCCCCGGCCCATCTGGGATGACCAATAAATGACCTTTATTTTCACATATGTGTTCTGTCCTTAAAAGGACAGTGGCCTTTCACAAGGTGGCACTGTGCCTCCACGGGGCTCCTCTTGCCGGCCACTGCTCCATACCAAATAAGAACAGAGTCCCATTTCTCAGGGCGGCTACCAAAGGAGGGGCTCCCCTTTCAAGGACAGTGTCCAGTTTCTGAGGGTTGTTACCAAACGAGGGAGTCTTCTTGCAAGAACAGGTTCTAGGTTGTTATTGAATGAGGCCCTGACCTGAGCACGATGTCTAGTTTGTCAAGGTGGCTGTTTTGAGACAATTGTTCTTTTGGGGACTCCATAACAGTATAGAAAATATTGTGAAGAAACAGTAGGAGAGGCCATAGAAGACAGATGTAAGATTAAAGTCTTTGCTTTATCCATGTTTTTGAAGTGGATACCTCCAGATAAAAGTTTACATTAAACATACATATTACTACCTACAGAATGTACTTCACAGAATCACAGAATTACAGAAACATTTAGATTGGAAAAGACCTTCAAGATCATTGACTCCAACCTTTAACCCTACTTTACCAAGTCCAGTACTAAGCCATATTCCCACATCTAGATGACTTTTAAACAGGGATGGTGACTCAACCACCTCCCTGGGCAGCCTGTTCCAAAGTCTGACAACCGTTTCAGCAAAAAATTTCTCCCTAGTGTCTGGTCTAAACTTCCCCTGGTGAAGCTTGAGGACATTTCCTCTTGTTCTATCACCAGTTACTTGTGAGAAGAGACCAGCACCTACCTCTTTACAACATCCTTTCAGGTAGCTGTAGAAGTCAGTGAGGTCTCCCCTCAGCCTCCTTTTCTTCAGACTTAATAGCCCCAGTTCCCTCAGCCGCTCCTCATAAGACTTATTCTCAAGACCCATTACCAGCATGGTTGCCCTTCTCTGGACGTGCTCCAGCACCTCAATATCTTTCTTGTATTGAGGTGTTCAAAAATGGACACAGTATTCAAGGTTTGGCCTCACCAATGACAAGTACAGAGGGATGATCACCTCCCTGGTCCTACCTGCCATGCTATTTCTAATACAGGCCAGGATGCCATTAGCCTTTTTGGCCACCTGAGCACACTGTTCAGCCACCTATCAATTGGAACCTGCAGGTCCCTTTCAGTTGGGCAGCTTTCAAGCCATTCTTCCCAAAGTCTGTATCATTGCGTAGGGTTCTTGCGGCTGAAGTGCAGGAGCCAGCACTTGGCATCACTGAACTTCATACAGTTGACCTCGGCCTCAGTTCTCTGAGAAAGGAAACTCCCATGCATTGATGATTTTCTTAGGATTAATAAAGCAATCACAGAATCAATGAATCACCCATGCTGGAAAAGACCTTTAAGATCATCAAGTCCAGCCTATGACTGACACCACCACATTGGCACTAAGTGCCACATCCGGCCCTTCCTTGAACAAATCAAGAGTGCAGTAGTGAAGGAAATATTTATGTATGCCTTCCCAAAATGCACCTAAATTTTAAGCCTTATTGTAGGTCACAATTATTTTCTGACTTCATATTTAAATTCTGATTGACAGTGTTTTGAATAGTTAATCAAAACAAAAAAAAAACAAAACAACACAACAATTAAAGTGATAGACTTGTATCCTGATGGAAGATTTTTTGCTTCTTATAAAACATTACCTTTTTCACATACAACTTTACAATTATGTAGCTCATATTTGGAATGTAATCAATAAATCAGTAAACAATGATTTATAGTCTTCTTTACTTTCCAGTTATCCTGAAAAATGTGAGTTATCTTCCTGAAGTTATTGATACACAATCTTTAATAACTTAAATATGTAATTAAGTAACTATGTAGGTTACAAGGACATATTAGCAGAATAACTTACTTTTCAAAAAGCATGTTTCCCCTTTTGCCAGTAAATTTGTGTAATATGATTGTTTGTAAATATACATGTCCATTTTTTTTAGCTCATCAGCATTTGACTTTACTGTAAGGTTTAAGTGGAGATACATCTGCAGTTTAAGTACCGTGTAGTGTTTATTCCTATGTCATGTAGACACACTGGGCCATTCTGAGGCCAAGTGACTGTACCATGTGAATGTGTCAATGATATAGAGAGTTCTATATATTCTAGTTGTGCTGGTTTGGTTTGGTGGGTTCTTTGGGAGTAGGGGAGGGGCTCCACAGGCTGCTCTGGTAAGAAGCTGAAGAGCTCCCCCAGCTCCAAAATCAGCAAGGCAAGGAGCCATTAAAGAGAATAGACATGACTCTAAAATTAACATATGAAAGAAATGATAAGTTGGAAAGAACAGTTGGAAAGGAGCTGAGCTGGAGAGGCAGAGCAGTGCCAATGGTTGCTGAGGTAGAAGGAGAAGAAGCTGCCCTAACAGAAGTTTCCCTGCAACCTATGGTGAGATGGCAGGCTGTCATGAAGGAACATGGTGGAACATTCCCTGAAGAGGCTAGGAAGGGTGGACTTGGATTTTCTGCCAGTAGACTTGGATTATGCAGCTGGGGAAGACTCTGATGCCAGGCGAGTTGGCTGTTCCCAAAGCAACCTGTGAGTCTGTGGGAAGCCCAGGCTGCATCAGCTCCGGACCTCAGGAGCAGAACTCATGGAGAAGAGGTTTGTGGAGTACTCACTCCCATGGGAGGGACCCTCTGGGGAAGCAGGGAAGGACTGTAAGGAATCCTTCTTCCTGAGAAAGAAGGAGCAGCAGGAACTACCAGCCTGTGAACTGACTGTAAACCCCATCCCCTGTCCCCCTGTGCTGCTGAGAGGAAGGACGGAAAGAAACCGGGAGCAAAGTAATTTGCGCCTGGGAAGAAGGGAGGGGTGGGGTAACGTATGCAAGCCCTGCTCTGTGTGTTGTCTGTGTCCTCTGTGTGTTTGATTAGTGTGAAAATTAAACTATTATTTCTTCCCCAAGGCCAGTCTGTTTAGCCCGGGACCTTAATCAGAGAAGAACCCTCCTTGTCATTTGTCGCAACCCAGGAGCTTTATCCTCCTCACCTCAGAGTGTCTGTGTGTGAGGGGGTGCAGCTGAGTGAAGAGCCATGTGGCTGATCTTTTGTTGTCATGTTAGACCCAAACCACGACAACCTTTTAGATAAGTAAATCTAATTTTCAGTTCATTGAATAATGAGTAGTTGACATTAACTTCTTTATCTCAGAGCTGACTTCTTCACACCCCAAAATTAATCTTGAAATGGTTATGGCAAGAGGACGGCAAAGACAATCTGCACAATACCTTATTCCAGTTGTAGATAATAAACATTTAGCTCAGCAATCTGAATTTGGCCTTACTAAGGAGGGTGGTTGCATCCTCTGTTATCTTTTTTATCTTGGATGCTCTCATAATTATGAACCCCAAGATTGCTGCACAATTGATTGGTCTTTCTTGATTTTTCTTTCTACTGGAAGCTGTCCTTGACAAAATAGACTGTAGACCAGCAAAACTGGTCTATCAAATATATAACTAGGTAATAGATGTTGGATAATGCCACAGATAAATGCCAGAGTGGGGAGTATTTTGATAATTTCATTTAAAGACATACTCCAGGCAGAGGGGAATCACTGAGAATTACTTCTGTCATTTTTTTTTTTCAGAAAGAAAGAATGGAAACGTGAAAAACAGATTACAAGTCTGAGAAGTTTTTATCTGTTTGAGAAGTCGTGCTTAAAGGAGGGAAGAAAAAATGAGAAAGGATTGAGGAGCTCCTGAAAGCTCTCATATAAGACTGAAGGAAGCACAAACACTGTGAGGAAACTGAGACAAAAGCGCATTTGTTGTTCATTTGGTTTGTGTATTTTGTACTTTCCAAAATAAAGAACACAGCTTGGATTCATTCTGCTTAATTAGCATGCCTGAAATGGGACTCCAAGGTCCCAGTAGTTAGTAGAGGACTGTCAAAAACTTGCTAGTGCTACCATCACTCTGATCTTGGATAAACTTGAAGTGTCTTCTCATAATCCTGATGTTATTAGCCAAGTTGTCTGTGGGCAGTATTCTTAGAATTTAGTCACTTATGTACTTGCATTTAAGTAACAAAAAATATAGTCCTCACTGTTTCAGAATTTCTGTTTACAAAATCTGTGTGCTATGTATTTATTTCAGTTGCCACATGTCTCTAGAGCAGCAAATGGCAAGCTACCATCTCCTTGGACAAAAACTCTGAAATTTGAAAACTGGATTCTCTGGCCTTCAAATAGTCTATGTAGCAGATTTTCTCTATATTGTTTGTTTCTGACTAATCCACAATACATCTAAGAAACAGGTTATTCCTATCACAACCTGTGCCAGGAAATGGGAAAAATATAAACTGGCCTAAACCAGTTGATACTAAAAAGAGATACATTTTCTTTATCTTCACATAATAGTATTTTTTTAAATGACCAGGACATCTGCAGAGGTATTTGAAGCATAACTGGTTTTGTTGCATGTTCTTCTTTAAAATACATTTTAGTCAGGAATGATGACTTCTGACAGTTTTCTGATTCCAAAAATATGATTGTGTTCCCCTCAACTCATCACCATGTGGTACCTTGGACTGCAGCAGTTCTGACTTGGTTGAGTGAGCTTTTTAACTTATCAAAACCACCAAAAATAATTATCTTTCAAAAAAATATTAATGTTATTATTTTTACCTGCTTATAATATACCATGTAATCATGCAATAATACGTTACTGAAAAAGTTATCAGTATGCATGTAGCTCTGTAGAGTCTGGCAAAGTTATCTGAGGTGTTGTCCTGTAGGTGAAATGAAAGGTAATCTCTAAGTATTTGTAAAACTCAGATTCTGACCAGAGATATTTTTGACAGCTAGAAACATACTAAATCTGGACTACCTGTACTGCTTGAGTCATCTTACTTTTCCTTCCAGAAATCTAAAGAAACAGTAGCACAAAATGACAGTCAATTTCTTAGAAGCACAAGGGTATCTGTAAAAAGGAATTTCAAGTTTTTAATGGTTTTATCTTTTTCAGAATCTCTCTGAGAAGAGTACTTCATGTCTATTTCAGCACATCGATTGGAAGGAATCAGGTAGAGAAAGGCATAATTTTACAACAAAAAGCAGAAAGATATTAACCCAAAAAATCACTTACACTTCATCAGAACTACTAAAGGATCTGAATTAAATTTTATTTTTTAAGAATTTCATTATTTCAAACTGTACTTTCGGGTAACTTCATGATAGCTGTAGCAAAACTCAAACCTATGTATCTATAAACTCTCTTTGGTTACTGAATTTGAAAAGACGTATTTAAGAGATGACAAAGCAGATGCTGTCCTGGTGTTTCTGGTACAGCAGCTGTTCTACTGCACTATGAGAAATCTGTGTCTAAATTTTGGCTATTAACATTCTTTGCATCGGAAAAGGCATAAAATGGCTTAGAATTATATTGATATAATTTTTAAATGTATTATATTCCCTTTCTAACCTTAGTATCTCAATTCCATAGTTCCACACTTTACTTTCTGAATACATTCTTAGTATGAATACTTTATAAGTCGAAAATAACTTATTGAGATGAGAACATCAGTTTGTTAATCCTATCCCTATATTGTTTTAATTGTTAAAACATCTAGACAAGGACATCAAGGAAAACTGGTAATTTTATCAGAGTCCTAGATACAGCTATTAATGAAAATTTGGAAAAAAGCCCCAGAACTGCAGGAGGGGTTGAACTACACAATCTTTCCAGGTCCCGTGGAACCCCTAAGATTCTGTGATTATGTGATTCTGTGTAACATGTGTAGGTGTTGTGACATCTTTTGGAAAGATTATAGTGTAAGGAGCAAGAATTAAAACTAAGGGAAAAGAAAAAAAGCTGTTAGGACATTTATTGTCCCCTTGAATTTTCTTTGAAAGACAGAACTCAAAGTTTTCAAAGAAATCTCCTCTTGCATTATTAGTTAAATGATTAGAGAACTTGATTTTATCTATATCTATCTATCTA
The DNA here is from genome assembly GCF_000747805.2 of Chaetura pelagica. Classification (NCBI taxonomy): domain Eukaryota; kingdom Metazoa; phylum Chordata; class Aves; order Apodiformes; family Apodidae; genus Chaetura; species Chaetura pelagica. Next base: position 86,034 of record NW_009953075.1, read on the forward strand.
TCTATCTATCTATCTATCTATCTATCTATCTATCTATTTTTACAAGAAGTTTCTATTAACTTTTTTGCTGGTTTTATTACCCCGATGCATCAAGTTCTTCACCAAACTATATTTTTTCTATTGTTTCCAGTTGTTCAGGTATGTGGGAAACAGTTCTTCTTCTTCCCCATGTAAATCTAATCAAAATGCCTTCTATGCCAGTGAAGGCTTTCTGCTGATTACACCCAGCTAACGAACCAAAACCAGGCCTGCTGCTCAAGGACAAATGGAAGCAAAACAACAGGTGTGATACAAGGCAGGAAGGATGGACAAGTTATGCCCCTGCTAGTTACTGTCCTAACTTGGGACTCATGGATGCCAACTGGCTCTGGACAGTGACACGGGCTGGACAGGGGGGTCGTGGGAGTATAAAAAGCAGTGAGTTCTTCAGCAGGTGGGACCGAGGCCTGCTCGGATGCTTTCTGCATGGGACACCCCCTGGCTTTGGGACTCTGCCTGCCTGACCCGGGGATCGAGCCTGAGCCTTAGCAATGAGCATGTCAGGATTCTGAGCCCTGTGTGCTGGGGTTCTGGTCCCTGGAGCACCGGGGCCTTTCTGCAGCTGTCAGGGTCAGAGACAGAGCCCCCCCCACCCTGTTTTGCTGCTGCTGCTGCCAAGCCTCAAGGGACTGCTTCCCCGAAACCACAGACTTCAAGCTCCTGCCGTAGCCGCCTGCCCAGTCTGCCTGCCGCTCTGCCCCACGATTGGAGCCTGCCCGGTCCGCCTGCCTGCCTGCTGCTGGGGGGTCACCCCTGTTACCGGGAATCTGGCCCCTTACAGACCTGCTACTGAGCCCTAACAGCTGGAAAAGGAACCGCATCCCAGGAGCCACACACTATGGAAGGGTAAACACACACACTCTCTCTAACTTTCCTGCCGGGCTTAACTCATCCCTCCCTCCCTCTCGTTTGATCCACAACCGTCTCTCGGAGAGAACACCCTAAGGGCACAGTACTTTTTGCATTACCTCCCTAGAGGACACATTGCTGCCCTGATACATCCCTGGTAGTCATTTGCCATTTTTAAATTTTCCCTAAACCTCATCCTATAGTTTATGTTAACCCTTAATAAACAAGTTAATTTGTGAACTAAACATCGGTCTCAGTAGCAATTTGTGAGCGTGCTGGGGGTATATTCTAACTACCACTCTAAAATATAATCCTGCAGTGGCTGTTCCTCTGTGAGAGGCGAAACTCCGTGTGTGACCCTCGGTCTCATTCAACAACCCCTCCAAAATGGGGGGGGAAGACGCAAAAGCACCTGACAGCCGATAGCCCCCCTGGCATCTGCTCATGACATTGTGGTGTCAGAAGTGGGATACGGTGGTCATTAGAAGCCCACGATCTCTGACATCACTAAATTTGTAAAGTAAAGAGTAAATGGAAATAAATAAATGAATAATGTCTACCAAGGTGGATATTAATTATATAAATGTTGAGAGTGCTTGTTCAGACAATGAGATTTATGCAGAAAGCACTGATGTTCAAGTAAGGCTATTTTTGTTGTTCCTTGATTTTGAGGAGGAATTGAGCAAATGTAGATTAGTGCGTCCCTTTTGGGAGCACCATGAAAGGCATAAGTACATCGTAAACAAGGATCATTATAAATTAATTTAGCATTAATGAAGGGAGACGTCAGTAGCATCTCAAATGACCTCACGGCTTTGGAAAATAGTACTCCTCTGTCTAAAGAGGCTAAAAGTCAGATTAAGAAACATGGGCTTGATTACTTTAACACCTGTAGTTTCTTTATCCTGGCCATGGTTGTGTGGCAAGCAGAGGAGGGGTTTCAGTGAAAGGTTGCAGAGCTGCAGCAAGAGAATAAAGGGTTACAGCAAGAGAATAAAGGGTTACAGCAAGAGAATGAAGGGTTATGGCAAGAGGTTAAAGAGTCAAGAATGCAGGAAAAGAAGAAAAAAAACAGTGCCACCCCGTCTTGGTCAGATGATGAATTTGGGGAATTTGTAAGTTACGAGGATTCCTCAGATTCCAGTAGCTAGGTCACCAAGATCCCTGACAACCTTAAAACACTAAAAAAATGCAAGCCTGTAAACTTTAAGCAGGTTCTCTTCCCCGAGCAGTCAGCTAAGAAACATGTGAGTTTCCATCCCAGAATCCCTTCCATCTTAAAAACAAAGTCACAGCTGGAAAAGCAGCAAGCCTCTCTCTCCCCCGGCTCCAGCCAGGGAGAAACAGTAGGGAGGAATAGAGGCAGATTTATCAAAAGTGCTGCAACAAGTACTCAGTACCTTTGTAATACATGGCACTGAAAGGTTTGAGAAAAAGGAGAAAAGACTCCACCAACTCTCCACAGTTGTGGAAAGTGCCTTAACTCATTCATCTTCTCACTATACTAGTTCTGAAGATGAGGAGAAGGGGAGAGTGGAACATGAACACCTGCGCCTGGTTGTGCAAACCGATTTTCCTGATGAAGAAAATACCAGTAAAAGAGCAGTGACACATGAAGAAACATCTTACACACCAATGGAATTGACAAAGCTTAAAAACCAATTTAACAGGGTTCTGTCTGAGATGAACACTGAGTATCTAGAGTGTAAACCTCAAGAGGAGATTAAATCATGTTATATGAAGATGAGGCTACAGCTTACTGGGGACCCGGAATCATTTTAACAATAATTTTAACGACTTACCCATGGATCCTAACTCAGCGGGCATCTTATAATGTTCGTTCAATTGAACCCATTTCTAGGGGAGAACTGAGCGTCCTCCAAGGGACCACTCTAATCTTCTGGAAAATATCCAAAAGGCTGCCATAATTCAAATTATTTATGAACATAACTTGGTGCTGAGTCATGATAGTCCTATGAATCTCCAAGTGAATCCAGACAAAATGAATGCTTTAATCAGGGGACTCCCTGAGTCACTTAAAAATGTGGCCATCCAAATTAAAGATAAAATTCGAAAGGGAGATGGCAGAGGGTACATCTGGTCTGATTTGGCTAGGGAACTGATAGATTACAGCAGGACTTACAGTGCACCTGAATCTGAAAATTCTCGCAAGACTCCTGCGGTCAGGCAAGTCACTCATCTTTCATATGTTGTTTGGCTACTATGCCACCCCAAAACCCTTCTCCTCAGCAGCAAAAGGAATCACAGGGTGACTGGACAGCAGTGAACACAGGTAAATGGAAGAGAAAGCCAAACAGCACACATAAAGGCCAACATCCTGAAAAGATGCTTCATCTCGAGGTGACATGGGGCCATATGCTAAACTTAAACAGGAAGCTGGGCATATAGGCATCCCACCTGAGATTTTGTCTCAGAATTATTCCTACAATCACCTAAACACTGGTAGAGAAATGGCCTAGAAGGTCTAATTCAAGGTCTAATTAAAAGTCTAATTCCAGGGAAAGATCCATAAGTCAGGAAACTATATAACCCTCCTTCTGCCAATAAAAAGAAAAAAAAAAAAACAACAAAAAGAGAGCAGCAGGAGGAGAAAAAACAAAATCCCAATACAGAAACCAAAAATCTTTGGCAGAAAAATAATGAAAAATCAGACCCTAAAATTTTCTATCCTTCAAAAGATTGGTGAAATGTGCTAGGATTAGTTCAAAATAAAAATGGGGGCTTGATTCATGACAAGGTACTGGACCACTAAAAGTCACGTCATAGTCCTTACAAAGCTCTATTTGTGTTGGTATTTGGGTAGCCCTGTTGGAAAAAGGGTCACTTTTCACAGTCTAAAAGTGGGTCAGAATTAAATGTAATGTGATAAGACCTTGTATTATATAACTAAATACATGCACAGCCATCCATCATTCAACCCTAATATGTTGTGAAGAATATAATAGTCTGGTTTTATAGATGATGTAACATAAGAAATGGAGTTCAAAATAATATTTAGAAAAGTGAGGGATTCCTAGCTCTTCCTTAAGAGATTGTTCTTCAAAATGAAGGAGACCCTACAGTTATAATCCACTTTGCAAGGAGGGAGATGGCTTTCAGTCTCTGCAGTCACATCCACATCTTGACAGGAGTGCATTATTTATCTTCTTCATGAAGATGAAGAATACAAAAGTCAACATTGGCAAGCACTGTACAGCAATGTGACCAATATCTTACTTTTCAAGAATCAGGAAAAAGAGTCAGATTTATGACAAATTTGATTCTGTTCATCAAGGTCTTGCTGTGACTGCTACTTTCACACAGAAGGTCCCTCAGTGCATGGTGCAAGATATCAGTTCTTCTGACCTGGAGACATAAAAGTAACAGAAGTAAAACAGCGTTAATGAATGGACTCCTGAAGCCATAGGCCTGCCATCTAAGAAGAGCAAAAAAAACTTGTTAGCACTTAATGAGCTCTAAAAATATTTTGTGGTTTTTGCTTCAGTGGTTTTCTTTTAATTTCTTATAAGTAGAAAGGTCTTGTAATGACTGTCCCTCTAATGACTATTTCTAGGAAAACTGTGCTTTTTGTTCTTTGAGAAAGGTGACGCAAGAGGAAGCAGGGTAGAAGGGAAGCAGACTTTTTCACAGGGAAAGCTGCTTCTTTAAAAAAAAAAAAAAAAAAAAAAAAAAAAGGTTTAACTCTATTTTGAAAATGGTTAATTAGTTAAGTGGTGAATTAGCTACACAGTTTGGCCATTACATTTTCTGATAGGTACACTGAGGATTTGGAGGTTCCAGTGATGGTCAAGGGTGTATATTGTGGCCAAAAGCAATGGATGTTGCACATCTGGGCAAGAGCTCTGACTTTCATCTGGAAAACAGAAAGCCCCATCCAGTGCTTAGTAAAGTCGATGGAAAACTCCCAGCTGGCTCTAATGAGAATTGCACTGCATCCCTAGGCTTTGGTAAAATAACTGTAGATGTGAAGAGAAGCTATAATGGAGACAATCTTTCCAAAAGCAATTTTGAGCACTTTCCTTGCTAAAAGCGTAAAGAAACTGAGAAAGGAGAATAAAGGAGAGCATAGCTCAAACTCTAAAGTAACATCTAGATTTTTCCTTTTTTTTTTTTTTTTTTTTGTACTGTAAAAAATAGTACTAGAAAGGATGCCTAATGCACTTGTATTTTGCAATTAAAAACTTAAAACATTTGCCTGATTTCTCATTAAGTTGACTCAAGATATAGGATTTAGTACATGTGTTATGGTCTTGTAATAGAAAAAAAATAATCATTCTTATAACATGGAAGGCAAATTACAGTTTAAGATATTCTTTCCAAGAAAAAAAAACCTACAGCAATAATTCAGAATTTTCCTGTTATCCTTTTAAATCCTCTTTATATTCAAGTTCATAAGAAAAGGTGATCTCAGGTACCATTTCTTTTTTGGTTCAGGAAAAATGATTTTTAAGTTTCTACCTGAAAAGGGGGAAAAAAAATCAGTAAATAAAATCAAAACAATAAGAGGGTTTGAAAATTGAAAGTATTTTCCTGTAAAACGAAGTATGAAATCTCAGTTTCAATTGGTAATGAGCTGTTGTTGCATGGCATGCAAGAATAAAATCAGAACCCCACACATTAGAGAGGTATATTCACATATTTTTAAACCTTTTGCTGTTTCCAGCAAGGGACTTAGAAGACTGTGTGATGGCTGTTTGTCCTGTATTTATCTAGGAAAATCTTGTGGTACAACTACTCCATGTAAATATAACTTCCATAAATGCAACTAACATTTTCATTCATTTTTTGTAGTATGCCTGCGTGTTTGTAACCTCAGTATTCACATCAACAGTAGTCTGAGACAGTGAAGAAAATTAATTTAAAGGATGATGTAAGTTTAACTCTTTTATGCCTCTTTTTGGTACAGCTTGTTCTTACTCCTGCAGCCACAGAGAATTCATATATTACTTCTTTCCTCATCAATTTACTGGTTAGCACCATATTCTGAGATTTCAAGAATAGTACAGGTATCTAACTCCCTGTGCATACTGGATTCTGCAATATTCTTATTAATCCATGTCTGCAATCTGACTTTCAAAGCGGCTAATTGCCAGTTAGCTGTCCACATATAGTAAAAGTGGTGATATATACCTTACAGTCTTCCAAAAAGTAATTACTTTAAATTTAGATAATAAAAAGTGTCAGGTGAAGAAGAAAAACACCATTCCTTGACACCCTGACATACTTTCCTTTTGTTTAGGAGTTATGGCTGTCTAGCCTTCTAAAACAGGCTTGCCTTTTTTTTTTTTGCCTCTATTTTTTTCCATCAGGTGTTCCTCAGGTTATTTAATTACAATTTTTTCCTTCTTCAAAGAAGGGATGCCTTGATTGCAGTGAGGATTTTCATGGTAGCTGCAACTTTTTGGAAGAAAAAATTGAGAAAATGAGAATTATGAGAATCTGGGAGAAGGGTGACCACTGTGGAGCTCTCTGTGAGGAACTGCATCATTTTTTGGTGTAAGCACAAATCCTGTGGCTTCCCAGTGGGTGTCCTACCTCCAGTCTATCATATGAATCTCCAATTCTCTCTCTTAACTTTTCTGTATTTAAAATATGAAACAGTCTTTCCCTGCATCTTTTGATCTGAAACTGTCATCCACAGTGTGTGAGGCTAACCCAATCACATTGTGACTGGAGGCACTCCTCATCTCACTTATTCCTTGCCTTTCCATTTCCCACACTTTCTGAGGAGTAGGTATGTCTGAAGGCTATGAGTATGGCTGTCTAGGTCAGGAAAATAGTCCGAATACTAACTAAATAATTAAAAGTTCAGAGTATTTTTAAGTTTTTCCATAAAAAATGAAGTCTTATTTAATTCTTTCATCCAGTTGATTGTTCTCACCTTCATTGTTTATGGATCTGTGAAAGCAAAATAATTTTTTTGCATCAGCAAAAGTCTTCATGGAACTATACTGCCAGGTTTTGAGAAGGATGTGGTCAAAACTTAAGGGAAATCAGAGATTTTTTTATGGGATCGGTTTTAGACCTCCTTTCAGTTTGCTTTATGAACTTGATTGTGAAAGTGTGCAAATACCCACATATTTTCAGTGACAGTACTGAATTGGAAGTACTTGCTAGTGTTCATATGCATTTTCAGAATCTAAAAGCTTATTCTGCCTATTAAGTCCTAACGATAGGTAATTTCAGGAAGGAAGAAGAGTAAAAAAGCTGAAACAAGTACAATGAATGTGGTTTGTACCACATTCAACATTATGTGGTTTGTACCACATAATCAACATTATTTATCTTCCTTGCTTTTCCAAATTTTTTGTAGTTCCACATGCACTTGAACGTAATAAACTACATTAAATTCCCATGGCCATCTTTTGCACAAGTGTTGAGAACAAGTCCATTGGTGCCTGATGAGCAGCATGATATACCACATTGCACATCAAAAGAGGAATCTTCAATTAAGGAAATGTCATCGTAGATGAATTAGAGGGAAACAAATACATGCATATTGTAATTTCATTTACTGTAATGACAATTTCAGGCAACTAAGAGTGAGTGAGAGTAAAAATCAGCCTTGAAGAAAGAAGAGGTATTTTTTTAGAGTAGAGTTTATAAAATTTTTCTCTTCTATGTTAACAGTGTGTAGATGGTTTCCCTAGATTTTAAGAAACTGGCTGTGATTTCTACTTTTGCAGAAAAAGTACACTTTAATGCTGAATATCCTATATGTCAATATGTAAATGCAATGTGCTATGTCTCACCCCTTTTTTCCTCCTCTCACTCCCACTCATAGTCCAAAATTCTCTGGAGACCTTGTCTGAGTGCACAAGATATGAATGGAAAATTGCAAGAAAATAAAGAAAATGAACATAAAATCCCATATGTCCTGGTTCTACTGCCTCTGGGTAATTATATTTTTTTCTTCAAAAAGACTTTTTAAATTTTCATAATATGAACATCAATGGACTATTCAATAAAAGAAAGTGCAAAGATATATTTTTCAGAATTAAATACATACTTCTGAAGAACCAGTGATGGGAAAAAAATGAAAAAAAACACAACAAACCCACAACAAAACCTATGAATTGCTTTACAATATACAGTCTGAAATGTTTACTGATAATTAGATATTTAACAAGTCTTCACCTGGACCGTTGCAGCTTGTAGAAGAAAGTGCTCCAATCGATGATCGGTTAAAATATAGCTAATAGGAGTGCTTGAGTTATGAGGAAAGAATCTAAGAACTCTTTTCTCTCTGCTAACCACTCATTTGTTCCTGCAGTACTAGCCAGAAAGCGAAGTGTTGGTGCTGTGATGCGAAATTTTTTGCTTTGAGATGTTCTCACAGGAACAGAGAAGCAGACTTCAGAGCAGAGGTTGCCAGAATCAAGCTCTGGAGAGAACAAAAAATGGAGTGTGATATCTGAGGATCATTATATTCCTTATAGGCACTGTTATAGTTTTAGCACCATTCACTGGTGTGAGTGATAGCATATCTCATTTTATTTAACACAGCATCTGTGTTGCAAGTAGTGCAGCTTAGCTATTGCTAATGGCAGCAGCAGTAGCACCCAGGCATGAAAGCAATTATGTTACATACACTTGCCTGGGGTTAATCACATGCTGAAATTCACTGTTCCCGTGACTCTGAACAAAGGTCCTTCTTTCAGCATTTACCCAAAGTCTATCAGTTCTAAGACCATGGTGTCTTTTTGGGAATGTAAAGCTACCAAGTACCCCCTGGGTCATGGATATGCCCCATTTTAAATGTTCATAAAAAGATTAAGCTCTGCCATAGAGAAGACGGGGACTTTGATCTTATTTAAAAGCTATCTGAGAATTTAATCTTCTCGGTGTTCAGGAATGTCATGCCAGTTTTCCTTCCAAATGTACAGATAGTCTACTTGCTTTAAAGTAAATTATCTCTTTAAACTCAAATAATTTATCTATTTGTATATTAATTTCCTTCTGTTTCTCCCTGTGATGTAGGTCTAAATTGAAATGAAATACCCTCTCAACCTGTTTTTTTGCTAAACAAACCCAGATCTTCTAGTGTTCGCCATAATTATTTGGACTTGCTTGTCCTTGCATCTTTGTATCACTCTTGGACATGACATACTGTTCCAAAGGACCTGCTTCCCAGTCCTTATGTGAATACTCTAAAATTTCCCATCCCAGAAAGAAATACTTTGCTGAAGCATCAATTAATAGAACTGCATTAAATGTAGGCACAGTTTGGATTGTTTTTTATGTGGTAGCTGCGGCCCTTGTATAGCTCTGCTTTCTTTATTTACAGCTTAAGATGTATAATAGGTACCTCAGAGCAAAACAAGATTCTGTTAGTTTTTGTGTCTGCTGTTTACAAAGGAATCATAGCCTAATTACAACTGTATTGGTCCACAAGCCTCAGTTCTGTATAATTCAGTACGAAGCAACAATGTAGAAGCTTGATGTAGAGCTCTTAACAGGAGACAATGCAAATGACATTTACTAGCAAATTTTCTCCCCATTAATGAACAGTACTTCAGGGAGTGTAAAGGCAAGAGGCATATAATTTCTGAACTATTTAAATTGCTAATTAGGTCTGTACAGGAGGTGTATTCCTAATGCAGACAATTACAACAGCTCCTAAGTGTTTGCCTTACAGTTGCTAATTACTGCAGAAGCCAATTAATTGCTGTTGACTTTTTGTATTCCTTTGCATATCACCAGTTAATATTTACATTTATAATGAAGACAAAATTGGCAAACACTGTGTCATTTTGTAATGAACAATTCTAGTGTCTAAACAATGAGCACATTATCTCATTTGCGCCTGAGGAGTACAGCAGATTAGCATATGTTCTGTGCATGCTAGAACAATATTGCACTTTCTTCTAAAGAGTGAAAACATTGTTTAGGTGCAGCCACAACAGGTGCAGTGCCTCTAAGGTGCTTTGAAGTGCTTGTCTTCATAAACTATATAACAATAAAAAAACAAACACACAAGCTGATATATACCGAAGTAAATGCCTGTAAACCCACCCATTTCCCGCCCCCCCTCCCCCCCCCAAAAAAAAAAAAAAAAAAAAAAAAAAAGAAAAAAAGTTCAATATATGTGTCACTAGGCCACAGACTGTTTGCAAAGTAGGCAGACCCACCTGAGAATAGGTGACATTTTTGCAAATCTCTTTTGAGAAAACAGTAGGATGATATAGTCCTTAGTGGCAGGTCACAAAACCAGATGTAGGGGTGAAATCTTACCCCACCTGTTGTACTTCTGGAGACAGTTTTACAGATGGGATCAGTGGGTTCAGGTTTCATATGAGTTTCTTTGTTATTTATTGCCTCAGGCTCTACAAAAAATATTACCTGCTTCAGCAGAAAGTATTTTTTTTCTGATTGTCCTTTTATGACTGTCTTATGAAATTTTACATAAATCATATGCCTGCTTTAGTGTTCCCTAGGAAAAAACAGGAAAAGTTAATCCACATGTAGAAAAACTATTAAATTCCCTAATGCACATACAGAAGCTAATATTGGCTTTATTTTTTATCTGTTTTGGAATTTGCCCATTAAATAATCAAGAAGAATACAGCACCTGCAATGGTCTTGCAATAAACAGAAATTATTAGACCTACTGTTGGATTACTTTACTTCACCATGTATCATACTCAAATTAATAGAGTTAGAGATAAGGATCCACAAATTATGTGTCTGTGTTTTCCTAACCCCATGAAAGTAGGAGGACCATGAGGGTAGTGAATAAGAGCCTGGTGCCAGTTCTACTCCCCAGTTTGCCAATAAGCAGAGTGTTTATTAATAGGAATAGTACAGATACTGTAAGGGGAAGTGATTAAGACTCTCTTGCCTTGTCTTTTGTGTGCTTTAGATCTGACCACTAGAGAAAAAGCAAATCGTATGAATGCAGTTTCCTGTGTAGAAGAAAACTATTTTTTCCCTTGCTATATACAAACATCAGTGCAGAAGGAAAAGAATGCAGAACAGCTGTGGAAAAATTATCTTTATGCACAGTGTTAAAATATCCCTTATGGGATTAGCATATGGAGGGGATGACTGTCATAGGTGAAAAGTATTAGCTGATGAAGTCTGTATCAGTATAATTAGAGGATTCTGTGAGTCTCTTGGCATAATTCATTAGCTAGAGGTTTTTTTAGTAAATCCCAGGCTGAATTTTTATTTTTCCTCTATCTAAAATGGACTCCACTAATGACTCTGCCCTTTATGTTCAAGGCATATGGAAATCTGCCTCGATTTATTTTCACCAAATCAAATAAACTGAAATTAATCATGGTAAATTTGACACATATAATTCTACAATGGCCTGTAAAATACTCTTTGAGTAGCAATTACATCAGAGATAATGATAATACATTATTTTAAATGTCTATCATCATTATTATTCATTTTGTATCTATTGTCAAGACACTAATGATAATGAATTCTTTAGAGATTTAGATGGATATTACAATATTTCTCTAGGTGTTCTCGGTGTAATATACAATTCAGTAACCATTAGTAATATATCTTTGAAAGAATATAAACATGGAATGATTTTTTTCTTTTTTGTTGTCTATGAATGAACTACTAATAAAGAGTTTTCAGCGATTTTTATTTTAAATTAGTAAAACAGTAGGGAACAACAACGAAGATTCAGCAAGGTTATTTTCTGCAAGAGATGGTGCCTGCTCTGAGATCCAAACATTTGATGCTTATGCTTATGTAGATCTTAGAATCATATCCTAAAAACAAAGATACGACGATTTCACATCAGTTTTCTTTGATTAATAGTGTGACGTATTACCCAGAAGGTTAGTTTGTGACATACATGTGAAAAGCAACAACTAAATTCACTATGATTTCTACAGCTAGAGATACAATAAATAAAAATAATAGGCTGCTTCATTTATATTTTTTTCCCAAGAGAAAAGCATTTGTAAATAAAAACCTTCTGATGGTTTGAATTCTGTAGCTTTTCCCATGTCAACTTTTTAATTCTTTTTGTCTTGCCTTGTTTTTTTCAGAACTATTATGGAATATTTAATCATAGGAGGCATGCAATCCCTTCTTTTATTTGAGTTTGCATTTTTCTCAAATGGAAAGACTATTTGCAGACTTTTCCTATTTGGTTAGATTTCCAACATTGCTTGATTTTTTTCCCTGTGCTGTTTGTACTGGTTTTATTTATTTACTTATTTATTTATTTGTTTAGAATGACTCCATGTAAAAGTTAATTAATAAAATCTGGAAAGTTCAGCTGCAAATTGCTGCTTACAAATATGTGATATTTTATCCTAAGCAGTTGCAATTATTTTAAAAAGTTTGTACTTTGGTTGGGTCTGCTTAGTGTGACAGTGTAGCCATAAGTGGCTCAAAATTGTCTTAGGTGTCAGGATGTACCAAGTCAGGATGTACCAAGTAAAACATAGTCTATACTGATTCTGGAGGGGCCCTTGTCATCACTACTTGAATGCCAGTAGGAAATTCAGTCTCCATTGAAAGAATATACATTTGGAGGAAGATGATGAATATTTGGTTCCAGAGACAAATAATTAGAACTGTAAGATGCTCCATATGGTACAAGACAGGAGTTCTCTCTGTTTAGTTTAACAAATAAAAGGTTGAGGAATTATTTGTTCTTTGTGTCTGAGTACATCAGAGCTGACAGTTTCAATGTTGCAAAGGATGAGAATTTACAGCTTAGGACATCTGGGCTCAACAGAGCTGAATTTAGTTCTGTAATAAATTTCTCAGGTCTCCTGCAAACTACTTAATCTGTGCATAACCTAGTTTTTGTATCACTTATGTAATGTTCGGTGTACTAAAGGGTAATACTGATCTCAAGGAAAGAATCTTCAGATGTTCTCTTGATTCTCTTAGACTATCTAGTGAATCCTGTAAATGAATTTATTAAATTATTTCAGTGGTTAACTATCACTTAATCAAGGTATTCCAGTAGAATACCCCAAAGGGTTTGCTTACCCTCGTATGCCACACTTTTTGTCTCTTTTCTACTAAGCACATGCAAAGCACTAGGTAGTACTGTTCCCTGTAAAACCTGCCCATTTTTGAAAACAATTGCAATGTGGAGTAGATTAATACCTCATGTGGATATTACATAGGGTCTTCAGGGATTCCATTGTTTATATGTTCAACTTTTTTTTTTTTTTTACCTCTCAAAAAAGTCTTTGAAGAAAATATTATGCCTGTGATTGCTTATTCTATGGGATTAAACCAATAAATCCATAATAATTCTTAATAATTAATCTCTATTCTAAGTTTTCCAATTGTAATTTTTCAGAGTTTAAGAATTAAGATAATATTTTCTGCAGTTAACAAAACTGAGATATCTGATCCTCTTGTTTATTGTCTTTTTCATATATTAGAATCATTGAATTGTCAAGGTTGGAAAAGACCTTCAAGATCATCAAGTCCAGCCATTTACCCTGTAAGCCCTAATCATTAAACCATCTCCTGAAACACCGTGTCTGCCTTTTTTTTGAACACGTGCAGGGATGGTGCCTCCACCACCTCCCTGGGCAGCCTGTTCCAATGCCTCACCACTTTTTCTGAGAAGAAATTCTTCCTAATATCCAATCTGAACCTCCCCTAGTGCAGCTTGACCACATTTCCTCTTGTCCTATTTCCAGTCACTAGGGAGAAAAGGCCAACACCCACCTCACCACAACGTCATCTCAGGTAGCTGTGGAGAGCAATGAGGTCTCCCCTCAGCCTCCTCTTCTCCAGGCTGAACAGCCCCAGCTCCTTCAACCTCTCCTCATAAGGCCAGTTCTCCAGACCCCTAATCAGTCTAGTTGTACTTCTCTGCACCCTCTCCAGCACCTCAATATCCTTCTTGTACTGCAGTTCCCAAACCTGCACACAGTGCTCGAGGTGTGGCCTCACCAAGGCTGAGTTGAGAGGCAGAATCATCTCCCTGGTCCTGCTGGTCACACTGTTCCTGATGCAGGCCAGGATGGTGTTGGCCTTCTTGGCCACCTGGGCACACTGCTGGCTCATGTTCAGCCTGTTGTCAAATCAGCGCTCCAAGGTGCCTCTCTGCTGGGCAGCTCCAGAAATATCCCAAAGCTGTATTTTTCATGCTTTAAATGAATGGTGTTTTGGAAAGATTAATCCTTCCACTGCCTTTCACAAAGAGACATGAGTGTGACAACACCAAATTAGAACCTTGTGCTTTACTAAAGTTAAAAATAGCTGTAATTGTTATTTTTTAGTACATTACATTAATTTCTTAAAGTGATTGATACTTATTTTTAGCAAGTATTAACCTTCACAACTTTCTTAATTTTACAGGTTTTTTTTCTGTATAATGTCAGAGTTTTTTTTATTGGACTGGACTTTGTCATCCAGCTTTTGCGCTTTTTTTTCCCTTTTTTTTTTTTTTTTCCCCCTTATTTTTTTGCTTTTCTTCTCCCTTGTTTAATTACATGCATATAAAATGCTAAAACTCAGAAGTAGTAAGTCTGGAATCACTTTACCTTTCACCTTTTTCAAGTCTATCTGGAAAAGTGGATTTCTTCCTCCAAGAAGACCACATGTGCATCTTGCCTATGTCAGCTCATTGATGCAAACTGACTGATAAACCAACTTTTCCTGTAACTACAGAAACTGGATGTGGAATGTTTTTTTCTTTGTGCATTTTGGTTTTTTGTTTGTTCTTGTATCCCCAGTTATGAAAACAAAACAAAACAGGAACACATTTGTGTGTTCTGTTCAGATCTTGAGATGTCTTGAGCTGTATAAGGATCTGGAGCTGGGCTATGGTTCCAGTGTTAAAAACAAGAATTTCGCTTCCATAAGAAAGTCAAACAAAGCAGAAAATTCATGCCAAGGTGGAACTACGTACCTATTTGGGTAAGCCAGTTCAGCTCTTTATGAACTAAAAACGAAATAGCATTTGGGAAGAAACTCATCAACAGTGCAGAAGAAGGACTGTACTAACAACCTGCAGGATGTACGCTGGAATGGCAGTGCCAACCTCTCATCATCTCCTTCTTTGACCTTCCTCCTCTCTGATACGAGCATGCCCTAATGTGGGGCTAAACAAGGATTGTTTGGCTAATATTCAGCAATTTATTAAACAGCTAGGGCAGTGAGTTGGATCCTACCTTAAATTATATTCCTTGTGCATTGATAGCCTGTACGAATGTGTGATAAAGTTACACATTTATCTAAGTGCTTTTGGCCTCATCCTGAGTCTAGTAAGCCCTCTGGCATTTCATCTGTGATTTCCTCTCACACAAAACTTTTTTTTTTTTTTTGGTGTTGTTAGTGGCGAAAGAAAGCAACATGAAAAAACCCAACCAACCAACCAAAAATAATAATAATAATAATAATAATAATAATAATAATAATAATAATAATAATAATAAACCCACACCAAAACCTAAAAATCTTTAAAATAGGTTGAACAAGGGAGGATTAGAAGTAACCAGCTGGCTGAGATTTCATTTGCAGGGTTTGGTCAATGTAAGAAAACTTGCTAAGATTTAGTATTCTGTTAGGTCACCTGTTTACTCCTAAATAAACACATTTTGGATATTTATAGACATAAAGGAATTATTATTCCCTGAGATTTCCACAACTTGTAATTCCTGGTATTTAGATGTCAGAGGAAATCTCTTAATGTAATCTCCTGACATCAGATGGAAAACTGCAAAGGGAAATATTTTGTTTTTCTTTCCCATAAGAAAATAAAGTTTAGGTACCTTCCTCCTTATTTTACATTTTTAAAAAAAGAAAAAACAACAACAACAGCAAAAACAATACCCAAGAAACTTCACAGAGACATATTTCACACTGTTAAATGTTAATGAGGTATTATGCATTACTGTACTCAGCTGTATAAAAAAATATGTTGTGTCATTTATAAGCAAAGGCCCAATAAAGCCAGCAAGAATTTTGCCAATGAATTTAATGTTTTCCAAATTAATTTCATATACGGAATCATACTGGTCATGCTGTAGTAAGTTCCAGTGGTCATTCTTTACATAGGTTATATTGAAGACTACTAGAAATTACTATTCAATTCATTGAGAGTTTGGTCATTAGTATTGTTGTAAATAAAGATATGCTGGTCACAATTAATTGGTAGTAAGATTTTCCTTCTTTTGTAGTATTTATTAGAATATGTAACTACAGTAAGTATGTCAACCTTTAAATGTTTTGAAATATTTTTTTTGTTTATTATTTTTCCCTATCCACTGCAAAGTTTACTGCTTTCTATCTTTGGACGACTCAAAAGAGCATCTTAAGAGTATTCCCTGGTATCTCAATGCATTTTGCTTTCTAGATATGGTGTTGATTTTAAGTTGCACTTTGTTTCTGTACATGAGACAAACACACACTACTGGAAACACTTGCCTTCATCTCATACTTGATATTGCCTAAGGGCAGAACATCATCTACTGATAATATATATTTTATCAAATGCAAAGTCTTAATATATGAAGGTATGTAAATAGTGTAGCTTTCTGTCTTAAATGTTTTAGAAGCTTGCATGTAAGTTAAGCGCACATTAGTCTCAGTTAAAGGACAGTTTCAATATACTTGAAGAGTTCTCAATAAGAATGATCATCCTGACCATTAACATTCAAAAATACTTAACTTTCAACCTGAATATGGATTTGTGCCTGAAATTTTCTTCTGGATGTTGATTATTTGTAACATATTTGATTGATTTTATAAAATGTTTAAAGGACTACAATGACCTATGCAAGAAGAGGGAACAGAAGAAAGTTGAATATTAGGCCAAATATTTATCCTGCCAGTGTTGTTACATGTCCCTTTTATAATTACATTAAAGTTTAGGGTAACGAATGACCATACAATCCAACAGAGGTTAAACAGAAATCCTGAATCAGATATTCCAGTCAATAATGTATTACCTGAGAGGTATTCCTTTACCTACTTTGGAGCAGCTTCTTTTTCTTTTTTGATTTATTCTCAGCATCATATATGTGCACAATGCTTCTGCATCAACAGACAGAACAGTGGCCCAGACTGCACCCCTATTGATTACTGTCCTTCTAGCCTCAGGAGAACCACTTGTCACCTTGTACAGACTATGATGTTTACTGCTGCAGAGGAAAAAAATCTCAGCTGTTGCAAAACAGTTTCCATTGATTTAAAGCTATAACATTTTAGCAGGTCACTGTTATACAAACTGTGGGACTTTTCCCATAGAATTTTCAGGATGTGCTCCTGAATATTCAAGTATATTGTATAAAGTATGAAGTCAAAAGTGTACAATCCTTTCTCTTAAACATTTTTGGTTTTGACAGCTTTGCAGGTGTCACTATCAGAGGAGAAGACTTGTCTTACTGCTGGAACAACACTACCAATTCTTCCTGGTAAAGGCTACAGTCCTTCTTTAAATGGGTAGAATTTTGGATGCTGTCAGCAAGAGAGGTAGTGTTTGCTTGTTTTATAAGTTCTGTTATGTCCATGACAATTGAGTCCTACTGTTCTCTTCAAAGATTGAAATATTAAAAAGGGCAAAAATTAACAATTTCCCCCACTCCTTCCCTTCAAACTCACCAGCTAAACTTACACACCCCTTCCTGCTCCAAAAGCACAGTTTTGTGCTGGCAAACCAATTATTTGCTCCTTCTTCTTGTCTCTAACAAGATGAAGCATTACATGTTTGAGTAGATAACAAGTGGTACTGTTAAGATACAGAAAATTGAAAACCTAGGCTGCAATAAAATTGCAGACACCAGGGAATTAGTAATAACTTCTCCATGTTTTAGTTGAATACTTCCTTTTTATTCACCCTGCAAAGAGTGTTCACAAAAACAGTGAAGAACAAAAGCTATGATTTATATATATGGACAGGTATAAATGCACCCCTGACCTCCTGCTGCCTTCCTTACCCTCAACACCAGAAGCAATTTATGGACACCAGTCTAAATAAACATTAAAGAGTCAAGGCCACAAACTGACAGCAAGGAAAATCAATGGCTCCAGAAACCAGCTACTAGGATCAATAAAAGAGATTAGTCATCACAAGGTAGTGTGGGGCACTTAAAGGTAAATGGGGCTTACATTTCATCTGACAGGGCTCTCTCAGCATCAGGATAAAACCTCTCATAGAAACAGAAGCATACTGAATAGCCAGTGGAAGACACTTCCTCACTGCAAACACTAAATGCTGACCTCTGAATGAAAGGAATTTATACTGAGGCCAAAAGGAATTTCCAATTGCTATTCCAAAGTCATCTCACACACCTATGACTATGTCCAGAGGAATTGTTTCAGATACAGTTTTGGATAACTCTGCGGTTATTCTTTCTTTGTTTTGTTTTCCTGCATAATTTTTCAAATCCTCTCTTATAACCCCTCACTGAGTTCCACCTCCCACTGTAACCCACACTGTTACAGGCTGCACTGAGGTAGGAAGCTTCAACTGGAATATAAAGGAACTGAAGCACCTTCAGTTTCTACAGCTCTAGCTTGTGAGTCTGAGATCTCTCATAGCATGGAGAAGCTCCAGACTCACCAGTGGCATCTTTCACCTGAGTCCACTTGCTGTCTTTCACCTGTGCCCATTTCCTGTCTGCACTGCACTGGCTGCATACCTGGGCCTAGATGAATGCAGAGCCACTGCACTCTCACTATCAAGCCAGTGCATGGCTACTTTTTCACCTTCTGAGGCACTGTCTCCTACAAGATCGTAAATATTAATTGTTTGTTATCTGTGATTATCCAGTCATCATCATGAGTCTAGTTGACTCATATCAGCAACCTGTTTTGCCTTCCACTGCTCTCCTCTCCTCTCCTCTCCTCTCCTCTCCTCTCCTCTCTCATCTCCTTTAAAACAATAAAATTCTCATAATAAACAGAAACAAAAAGGAGTAGAGCAAGGGAGCTTGGGAGTGGGAATGCAGGAGCAGATCACCCTGCATGTGGCTCCAGAAAAACTTTCACCGAAAGTCAGACTTTGCTACAGGTATGCCTGTTATTATTATTCTTAGCAACGTGATAATAATTTATTTGTACTACTGGTAGCCTTGGTATGTGACATTCTGCAGAATTATAAATGGAAGATGATCTTCCAATACTGCCATGAAGCAAAAGGCTCTGTTTCTCTTAGGTGTTGGATGGGTACAGACTTTAGAAGAGATAGGAGGGCAGAACTGGCAGGGGAGTGGCATTGTATGTAGTGGGAGTGTATGGAGCTCACAGGTGGTAGTGGCACAGTTGAGAGTCTTTGGGTAAGAATCAAGGGACAATAAATAATGCACATGTCATTGTCAGAATGTAGACCTGGTCACAGTGAGGATGCAGATGACCTACTGTTTGAGGAACTAAGGGATGCTTCCAAGTCAACTGCCCTTGTCCTTATGGGAGTCTTCAACTTGCCAGAAACGAACTGGAAGCAACATACAGCTAGCACAACCCAGGCCAGAGGATTTCCAAGCCACCTGGATGACAGCTTTATGGAACAGGTCACAAGGGAACCACCTCAGAAGAATCCCTTTCTTGATCTGCTGCTTGTCAACAGAGAAGATCTCGTGAGTTAAGTGGAGATTGGAGGTCATCTTGGCCACAGTGACCAAGAGGCAATTGAGCTTAAAATCTCTGTTGACAAGAGAAAAACTGCCAGCAAAACTTCAACACTGGACATAAGCAGAGCAGACTCCAGGCTGCCCAGGAGTCAAGTACCCTGGGAAAACATTTTTGCAGGTGCTGGGGTTCATGAGTGCTGGTCACTCTTTAAACATCACCTCCTAAAGGCACAGGAGCAGGCAATCCCAAAATGTAAGAAGTCAAGCAGATGAGGCAGAAGACCAGCTTGGCTGAACATGGATCTGCTCTTGCAGATTAGGCCAAAAAGGAAGGTGTATACCCAGTGGAAGCTAGGACAGGTGACGTGGGAAGAATACAAAGATGCTGCTAACCACTGTAGGGAGAAAATATGAGAGGCCAGAGGTCAACTGGAGCTAAAACTGGCAAAAGGCAGTGTAGAAGCATAGGTCCTTTACCGAGTAAGGACAGTTACCTCATCAACAGGGATATAGACAAAACAGAGGTATTTAATGCATTCTTGCCTCTGTCTTCAACACTAACGATGGACTAAGGGAGCCACAATGCCCAGAACTGGATGCCTAGAACCTTTCTAGGCTCTCCTACAGTCTATATGAGATGGCTCGACACCCTCTTAAGTTGAGACTTAAAACTGTCCAATGTGGGGAAATCTACCACTTCCCTTGGGAGAATATTCCAACGTTTAACTGTCCTCATAGTGAAAAATTTACCTCTTGTGTCCAATCAGAATCACCCCAGGAGCAACTTGTACCCATTAACCCTTGCTTTTTCCATGTGACTCCTTGTAAATTGGGAGTCTCCATCTTTTTGTAGCCATCCTTTAAATACCAGAACTTGGTAATAAAGTCTTCTTTTCTCAAGACCGAACAAACTTCTCAGTCTTCTCAGCCTCTCCTCATATGGAAGGTCCTCCAGTCCTCTGAGCATCCTTGTGGGCCTTCTCTGGACCCTCTCCAGCCTGTCCACATCCTTTTTGTAGAGTGAGGACCAAAACTGAACTCAGTACTCCAGGTCTGGTCTGACAAGCACTGAGTAGACTGGGATGATGACTTATTGATCTCTGTTGGTGATGCCCTTGTTGATGCAACCCATCATCCTGTTGGCTTTCTTTGCCCCTGCAGCACACTGCTTGCTCATGTTGAGCCTGTTATCCACCAAGACCCCCAGGTCCCAGTCATGGTCTGAACCGCATTCCTGGGTTATGTGTTCCCAGGTGCAAGACTTTACACTTCTCCCCTTTGAACTTCACTAGGTTCCTGTTAGCCCACTCCTCCAGCCTATCTAGGTGGCTTTCCTTCTGGATTGTCAGCCTCTCCACTCACCCTGATTAAAACTTAATCAGTGTTCTCTTGATCCCAACATCCAGGTCACTTATGAAGATGTTAAACCGCATTAGGCCAAATATCAGTTCCTGGGGATCCCACTTGTGACCAGTTGCCAGTTTGAGGATTTCTTATCACCCTCTGGGTATGGTCCACCAGCCAGTTCCCCACCCACCAAGGTAGTAATGAGTCAGTTTCTCCAGGAGGAGGCTGTGGGGGACCATCTCAAAAGCCTTGGAAAATTCAGGTAGACGATGTCCACCACTGGCACTGCATCAGCCAAACAGGTTACTTTCTCATAGAAGGCAGTAAGGTTTGTCAAGGACAATTTGGCCCTGGTAAATCCATGTTGGCTTTTCCCAATCATGTGCTTCAATTGACTTATGACAGTCCCAAGGAGGATTTGCTCCATGGCTTTCCCAGGGACTGAATGGAGGCTAAAGTGTCTGTAATTACCTGGGTGGTCCTTTGAACCCTTCTTATAGATAGGGGTGACATCAGCCTTCCTCCCGTCCTCAGGGATGTCTTCTGATCTCCATGGTTTCTCAGAATGTATGGAGAGCACCTTTGCAATGATATCAGCCAGTTCTTTCAGCACCCTAAGGTAGATGGCATCCGGGCCCATTTATTTTTGTGGATCAAGCTCCTGTAATAGTTGATACATCGGCTCTTTCTTCACTGACAGGGAGTTGTCTGCATCAACCTGGGGTTTTGTTCCTGTGGCCTCGGACCCAACAACACTGGTAAAAACAGAGGTGAAGAAGGTGTTGAGAACCTCTGCCTTTTCAGCAGTGTTGCTGATTAGTTCACTCCTCCTGTTTAATAGTGGGCCAATGTAATTCCTCTGGTTTTGCTTATTGTTAATGTATCAGAAGAACCCTTTATTGAAGTTTTTGACATCTCAGGCCAATGTCAGCTCAAGCTGAGCTTTTGCTTTCCTAACTCCATCTCTGCATACTGTGGCAATACCCTTGTCATTTTCAACAGGTAATGTTCCACTTTTCCAACTCTGCTACATTTCCCTTTTTGGCTTGCAGTTAAGCCAAGGGGGTCTCTTGCTTTGTCTACTTCCCTTGCCTTTAGAGGTAATGAATTGGTTTTGCTTATGGAGGACAGCGTTCTTGAAAAACTCCCAGCACTCACTAGCTCCTTTACCTTCCGTGGAACCTTCCCATGGGATCCCTTCCAACTGAGTTCTGAGTGAGCTGAAGTTTGCTTTTCTAAAATCTAAAACATTTGTCCTGCAATCAATAAAGAATTATTTATATATATTTTTTTTCTTATTGAAGTTTTAAATTCTTGTTAGTTTTCCTAGTTATGTACTTTAGCATTCTGCTAACAAGCAAGCAGCAAAACAATTTACTGGCTTACTGCCTTTGATTTTATGCTAGTTGCAGTTGTAGCATGTCAAACAAAAATAATTACAAATATGGTAGTATGCAAATCAGACAAAACTACTTCTAAATACCTATTTCACATGCACATCCTGTTTCAGGCTTCAGAGAGCAAATGGATAAAACACTGGGTTTAACTCTGAGGTCAAGGTTGGAGTCATAACTAAAATTTTGATTTGTGTTTTAAAACCATAAGACATTCGTGGTCACAAATGCCATACAATCTTCCTTGTTCTGTAGAGGTAAGAGTAAGTATGCTAATGGAATAACCCTTCACTCTTCTGAAACATAGTTTTGATTATACAGTATAGCAAACTAAGAAATCTTGCTATAACTGAGACACCAGAGATCATATAGTATGGGCATCTGTATGCACAGCCCAAAGGACAAACTGTAATTAAAGCAGAAGTGCATGAGAAGGCTAGTGTGCTTGAAGCCTCTGAAAATTTTTGTTAACACAACTCACTGCACATCATTAGCATTACAAAGCCAAATTTTCCTTCTAGGTTAGATTTTAACTGGGGAATAAAATCCCACAAACAATTTTCCATTAAAAACAGAGACACATGAGTGTTTGAGAATTACAGAGTTCTGCATTTAAAGTTGTTTAAGATAATGAGTTCTACAAACAATTTGAAAGCTTTGTTTAGAGTGATGTGCTTTCAAAAAAACATTAAAATCTTATAATGAGTATCATTTATTGTTAGCAATTCAGTGGGGTTTTGACAGCATATAGTATTGCAAATATCAAATTAAAGGGAACTTTTAATGTGACTAGAGTACAGACCAGAGCAGGCATTACATAAGACTGCTCAACTCTTTCGTCATTAGATACTGGAGTTTAGTGTATAAAACTGTGATCACGTATATGTGGTGGAATTTACTGTGCAAAATTTACTTCTCAGATATTTTTTACTTTGAGACATATTTCAGGTAATTCTCAGGAATCAAAATAATAATGTTCAAAGATCAGGATAAACAATGTAGAATGGCCATTTTGGTAACTATTTCTATTAAAATAGCAATCTGGTGTCCCCACTGGTATATAGACTTCTTGTACTGAGTATCTGTTACTGTCTAACTCAGGATCAGCAGTTTAGTAGGTGACAAGAATGTTTTCAATCCCTACTCCCTCTCATCTGTATAGGGAAAGGAGAGAGAGTATAAGGAGACAGGCTTTCCAGATTGAAGACTAAACTAAACAGCTTTAATTAAATAGTAATGATAAAAGAAAACATGTACAAATATATACAAGTATGTTCAGGAATGTGCAAACCCCCTATTGCCTCCTCCACCCTCAGCAACTTCCATGGTGTTTCCTGAGCTGTGAGCAGTTCTGAAATGTCCCAGTGTTGTGGTGAGCGAGAGTCAGACACACAATACTCATAGAGTTATGGTGAATGCTCCCTTTTATTGTTAGGTACATCAGTATATATAGGTTTATTACAAAGATAATTACGTCTTCAATATGCTAACTGATTGGTTAGTAATTACTTATTGCTCACGCGTTATGACGAGCTATAACTTTGATACTTTAGGTGCTGTAGTAAGTTACTATTTGGATACTTCTTCTGCTAAACCTGCATCTTGTTGAATATGGTCTTCTTTGTGGTCTTTGTGGCATCAGCATCTCTAACTGGTCCTGCTTCAGTTCCTTCTTTGTATTCTGCTGTTACAAAGTTCCTTTAACCTGTTACTAAAGTGTCCTTTTCTCCTGTTTCTTGCTCGTACAGCTCTTCTGTTCCCTGCACGAACAGCTCTAGTATTTTTCCATGTCCATTGCTGTACAGAAATTCATCCACATCCCAGAGCTGCTGGAGAGAGCGGCAGAGCAGACAGGAGCTGAGGGGAGAGTGATGAGGGTCAGGAGCGCAGGGGTCTGGGGATCAATGGTGATGGATGGATGAAGTCTTCCCTGGTTGCCAGCCATGGGTGAAAGAAGAGGAAGAAGAAGGGCCATGAATGGAAGAAGAAGGAAGAGGAAGAAAAAGAAGAAAAAGAAAAAGGGCTTGACTTCCATGATCACTGAATTTATACTGAGTAGCAATTATATGTATGGATGGAATATTTCTTTGGCCAGTTTTGTCATCTATCTAGTCTACTCCTTGCTATGGGAGGGCTGTAGATACAACTCTTCCTTTAGTGTCCAAAACATCAGATTCAACATGTAGAGTAAAGTGTCTCTCAGCAGTAACTATAAATACTAAGTGTTATCAGTCCACTGGTTGGAAAACTTCCTTTTAGCTTCTGCAAGTGTGCGGCTTAAAAGAGAATTCACTGAAGGAAAAACAAAATCAGTAAAAAGAAAACTGGTGTCATCCTGGCTCAAAGCAAAACAGTAGAAAGAAAGAAAAGCAAAGAGCCAGTCCCGGAAAACTGAATTCTACATATCCATAAACAACCAGAATTGGAACAAAATTATGAGACCATTTGTTGTTCTAGCATCTTCCAAATATTGGTTACATTAATACAATTACATTGAGAAAAACTTCCCAACAACTTTCACTTGAACGCAGAAAACAGAATTAAAACACACACTACCAAAGATGTACACATTTGAGAAAGCATCAAACAGCATCACCCTAGCTATCAATTATTTTTCTTTTCTTCTACTCCGTTTTCCTCAGTTGCATGTCTGTTTTACTTTCATATTGCAAGAGAGAGATTGCCAAAATAGTATTAATACAACAGATTCAATGAACTTTATAGAGAGTTATCTTTATGGCCCTTACTTTCACTTTCTTACTCTGTTTTCTTACTGCTAAAGTTATCACCTTAGGAAGCTCTTCAACTTCTACAAATTAATAATAATAAACAAGTTTGCATTGTTTCTTTTATTTTTGAAATGTTGTAGTCTTTCTTAAGGGTCTGAAATGAATTTTCTTTAGGACTGTGAAGAAGTAATTTGTTTACTTAACAAAAAGGGCTTAGTACAGTCTCTTGTGAGAATCAACAGTGTCCAAGCATTTCGCTGCATGAATAGTACCAGCATCCACTGATGATAATAATGTGCTTTATACCCATAATCAATCACATTTACAAAATATATATATTTTTCATTATGTACTCTTTAATGTCATTTTGCCATCTTGGATTTACTATCTTGATCTTAAAAAAAAATTGGTATATATATAAATGTATATATAGCAATATAGATATTAAAAGACTTTAACTTAAGTTACGAATTAAATCTTTTTAAAAGATCTGTGTATATAGTACCTAATTAGGCAAGGTCCTTTGTTGTAATAAAATAATAATTCAAAACAGACATCTGGTTTAGATTTTGGATAATGGACTTATATTGCCAATGTATATTATCAAATTATAATATGAAAATTTGTCTTGTAAGAACAATATTTCTTCTGGTATAAACCACACATAAGCTGAGCCTCTGACCCAAAATATTATCTGCGAATTTGAATTTGCATCACAAAGTTGTATTTTTCCAATTTTGAAAATCAACATATTTGGAGTAAGATGATAAGGTGGACAAGTAGGAGCATATAGGCTCTAATTTTTCAAGGATTTCCACTTTCTTATTTAAACTGAATCTTTCCACTTTGGACTATTTAATTTATATTCCAATTTGGAATATTTTCCTTTTCAAAGCTCTTAGAAAGTAAAATAATTATTTCTTCTTTTTTCCTGAAATAATTCTTTTAAGTATCAGTATATGAAATAATATATAATCTGTTTGGAACACTAAAACAACTTAACAGAAGAGCAACTATGGTTTCTCTGGTTTTTGTTTTATTTTTGTTTTGTTGTTTGTTTCATTTGCAGCCTGCTAATTGTAAAAAGGTATTTATGTTTACATTTGTAGAGAAAAATTACATGGTTTGTTGTTTTTTTTTTTTACTCCAGGAACACAACAGGCTGCAAGTCTTACTTGTAACTACCTCTTATTGTCTTTGGGCAAAACACAGTCTGTTGACACAAGTGGCTGGTTCTTACCAGTTTTACCAACCATAAAAGCACAATAAATTAATGGAAATCTTGTCAGTAACCCTGCCTCTTTTGATGTCGATGACGAATTTCTAGTTAATTCTGCTAGGTTCTAAATGTCAACAGCTGTCCTTCAATATGCCAAGATGGGCACTGAGACACAGCCCACAAAGTGCTCATAAAGGAGCATTTCCCCAAAATCCGGCAAATGATGGAAGAATGTTGCACTTCTGTCTTCAGATCAGTGAAGGTCTTAAGGACTGATAACCCTCTAGCTGTTTACACAGACTACTATTTAACTGAGTGTTGGCTCAGATCCCCATTCTTCACACTGCAGCGTGCTAACTATATATTTGACACCTCTTCTCCTCAGTGTTTGAATGCCACCCAGCTAAGGCAAACATTGTACAAGTCTGGTAGTTTATCAGAATGTGTCCATGTATTAATCCAAGGCAGCAAGTCAAAAGTTACCCTCATCTAAAAAAGCATTCCCATGTCTTCTGAAAAGAAGTTAGTAATCTTCAATGTATTTTTGCTTGCTCTCTCCCACCTGTCCCTCTAACATAAACTCCCCTTGCACTTCACAGAATAATTGTAGGCACAAGTCTAGGGTTGAGACCTGCCTGTATATGGAGGCAAATTCCCTGAAAGCTTCCTGGAAACAGAGGTATGAGAAGAAAGTGACATGATGTTCTAGGACCTTGCTAGCTATAATTCACCTGACTGTACCAGTTTACTATTTTTCTCTGCAAGTAAATCCAATTCACAATTGCATTGAAATTGTACATGTAGTTATAAGAAATAAAATATGTTGTTATTTAAGGGACTCTAAGGTCTTCTTTTTCATTTTCAGAGCTCATACTTAAAGGGCACCTAAGACAACCAGAACGGATTTTAGAAGTGATTCTTCACTGTGCGGGCTGAGAGAAATAATTAAACACACTCAGATACTCTCATATGATCTGTAACATCACATACTATCTTGGTAAATCTTGGTTCTAAGCATCCAACCAAGTCTGTAGTAAATTATAATGCAGCTATTCTGCAGACCACATCTTATAATTCTGTCTTATTTTTATTAAAATATTTTTTTTATTTTAAATAATATTTTGAAACTGATAGTTATTGTTTTCCTAAATAACTGACTTGTCTGTAATTTTATGTTCAGGGTTTTTTTCTGTCTTTGCCTATTCCTCTCTAATTTTTTCTTCTTATGTCTTTATTTTTACCATCCTCATCTCTTCTCTCTCTTCCATTCTTCCTTTTTGCTCTCCACACATTAAGGTGTCTGTTAATTATGCTATTTTCACATTAATTTCATTCTCCCTCTACAGTCACTGTTGCTGTCTGTACCTCCTTATTTCTCTTTGCTGGTATTTGCTCCTTGTCATAGTGCTGTGAGCCAGAAGAGGTAGCAATGCACAAAAAGGAGAAATAGTATGCATTCTTCTCTATTTCAAGTGTATGTTTTAGTGGCCTTGATCTCACATAGTAGTAAATTCCCTTATAATTTTCAGCAAAGTTGCCAAGGAGTTATCATATATTTTTCAAAGTGTGGAACCAAACTATGTGATGAGCAGAATCCTTATCAGCAGAGTATTGGAGATTTTCTTGTTACTGAGCAATGTTCTGGAGTTCAGCTTAGGGCTGAGGGTTTGTTTTTTTCTGGCAACTGCTGATAATACCTTTTTCTCTGCTGGCTGAGCTGACATGACAGTTTTCAGATCTCAGGAAGCTATTCTGCAGTCATTCTGTAGAATTGCAGGACACCTGCAGAGGGTGGCTATAGTAAAGGAAAATGCCCTAGGTCAGGTGGAAAGTTGCTGCCAGCAGTAGCACAATAATATGATATATTACATAGAATTTAGAGTTATTACTTAAAGCTTCACTGCAATCCTCAGCATATTCTACAGTAGAATTTTTTTTTTTATAGGTCATAGACTATATGAAATAAAGCTTAGAGTGAGTGAAAGAACACTGAAATCACTGAATCAATATAAACTTAGAAAGTACAAATCCACTTAAAGACATTTTAATATGTCTTTACCGTAAAGCTAGGATGAAGGCTGATCTTCCTGGTTCTCTGTGAAAATTACATGAATTGCATATCTGAAAATTTATGTTCAATTGCACTACAAATTCTGGCATTTCTAGCTAGCTAACAGTTGATTCTGACAGCAGTGCACTGCATTTACAGGCTTAGGTAGGCAAATTTGTGTCCACAATTAAGCTTCAGGCTTTTAAACCCATTCTGGGAAGTGAAGACACTGCAAAGAAAACCTTTAGAGTTGCTTGCTATGTCAGTGAAATGTAGCAAAAGTATTGCTCAAAGTTGATCCAAAAGGCTTTGCATTTTTTTAGGAGACAGCGTTTTCCTTGTCTCAGATCTGAAATTACCTATATATTTTAACACATAATATATATTATGTTTGGGCCCAACACGACAACAAAGGAACAGCCCCATGGCTGCTCACTCAACTCACACACTCTGGATGAGGAGGACAAAGCCCATGGGTTGAGACAAAAGAAAAGGAGGGTTCTTCACCAATTAAGGTCCTGGGCAAAACAGACTCAACTTGGGGAAAATATAATAATCTAATTTTCACACTAATCAAACACACAGAGGACACAGACACACACAGCACAGGGCTTGCCATCTTTTACCCTGCCTCTCCCTTCTTCCCAGGCCCAAATTACTTTGTTCCCATTTTCTTTCCATCCTTCCCCCCCAGAGACACAGGAGACACGGGATGGGGTTTAGAGTCAGTTCACAGGCTGATGGTTCCTGCTGCTCCTTCCTCCTCAGGAAGAAGGATTCCTTACAGTCCTTCCCTGCTTCCCCATGGGGTGACTCCCATAGGAGACAGTCCTCCATGAACCTCTCCTTCATGAGTCCTTCCCACGAGGTCCAGGGCTTCTCCAGCCTGGGCTTCTCACAGAGTCATGGGCTGCTTCTGTAACAGCCACCTCCCCTGGCACTGGGGTCTTCCATAGCTGTGTAATCAGAGTCCACCAGCAGGAAATCCACTGGCCACAAAATCCAAGTCCATTGGCTAAATTTACACCCTCTGGCGCCTTCAGGGAATGTTCCACCATGTTTCTTCACGAGTACAGGAGGACAGCCTGATATCTCACCATGGACTGTAGGGAGACTTCTGCTTGGGCACCTTCTTCCCCTTCTTCCTGACTAACAACCAGCACTGTTCTCCTTCCCCAGCTCTTCTTCTCCAGCACAGCTCTTCTCCTCCCAAGTATTTCTCTGCTCAGCTCTTATCTCAGTTCTTTCATATATTGATTGCTGAGGCACATCTATTGTTTATTGTTCCTTGCCTGGTTTTGGAGTAGAGGGAGCTTCTCAGCTTCTTACCAAAGCCACTTCTGGGGCTCTTCCATGGCTACCAAAAAATACAGCAAACAAAATGAGAACATATGTAGTAAGTCTTTATGTACAATGAAAAATCAGACTCATTTGGACAATACAGATATCTACTGAAGGGCAAAATAATTTGATTTCTAGCAACTGTAGAATAAAGTGAACAGGACACATTATGATAATTTTTCTGTTTACTGTTTTCTTCAGACAAACCCTCTGAAAATAACAGAGCAGCTACACAAAAAAGTTGTGACACAACTTTATCTTTTTAAAATGAGACAAGTTCACTCTAAAGCTTTATGTAGCAGGTAGGCAAATTTACAGTTAATATTTGCATATTTAGTTAATAATGTTCCAGTAATTCTTACCCAGCTATCAAAAAGCCTGGAATAAAAGTACATTCCTATAGTTCACAAAGAAGTCTGAGATATTGTTATTGTATTGGGTTTATGTGGTAAGGTTTTGGTAGTACGGGATTGCAGGAGTGGCTTCTGTGAGAAGATGCCAGATGTTTCTTCCGTGTTGGATGGAGACAGACTAAGCCAGTCAGTAACGCTGGTACTGCCTGTGGGACAACATATTAAAGAAGGTGTAAAAACAGCTTTGTAAAAGCAGCTAGGAAAAAGGATTAAGAGTGCAGACTTCAAGGTCAGTAAAGAAGGAGGGGGAGAAGGTGCTCCAGGTACTGGAGTAGACGTGCTGGAGCCTGCAGCCTGTGGTGAAGTCCATGGTGAGGCAGGTACCCCTTCTGTAGGAGGGGAACCCTCCACCCATAAAGCACCACAGTGGAGCAGATATTCACCCTGCAGTCTATGAAGGATACCACTCTGGAGCAGGTGGATATGCTCTGAAGGAAGCCGTAACCCTGTGGAGAGCCCGCACTGTAGCAGGCTCCTTGAAGGACCTGTGGCCATGTGTCCTGGTTTGAGCCAGGATGAAGCCAATTTTTCTTTTTACTGATTTTTTTTTCCTTCAGTAAGCTTTCTTGTAGCTAGCAACAGTGTGTTCTGCTAGGCTGATAAGACAGTGGAATGTTTTTCTAACTACTGAGGCTTCAAGGCCACACCTGCACTCTGCCGGCTCAGGCACTATGGGGAGATCTGTGACCCCCCCATAGGAGGCTGAGTTAGATGGACAGCAAAATTGGCCAAAGATATTCCATTCCATATATCTACGTAAGCTCAAAGGAAGGTCAGAGATCACAGAAGACAACTTCCTTCCTTTTTTTTCTCCCCTTTTCTTCCGTCCATGGCTGGCGTCCAGGGAGGACTCTGTTCATCCATCACCGTCGACCCTTAGGCTCGAGTTCTTTGACTCCCATAACTCTCTGCTCTTTCTCCAGCAGCAGCTCTGGGATTCCTCGGGACTCTTCCCAGTTCAGGGAAGTGCTGTGGGAGTTGCTGGGGTGGGGGGAGGCGAGAGGTTTTTGCCCATACCTGAATCTGTATATAATTGTATATATTTTCTTGTATGATTCATTAGTGTTTTAATTAAAGCTGTGTAGTTTAGTTTTCAATCCAGCCAAGTCTCTCTCTTTTTCTCTCTCTCCTTCCCTACCTGGGTGGGAGGGGGAGGGGATCGAGAGCATTGTTGTCGGACCTGAGTCAAATGGTGACACCATGAGACCCACATGAGACCCAGACTGCAGACACTTGCTCCTAAAGGGTTGTGCCTGATGAAAAAGACCTATGCTGGAGCAGTTTGAGAAAAACTGCAGATGATGGAAAGGACCCACTTTGGAGAAGTTCTTGAAGGGCTGTATCTTTCAGGAGGGGCCCCACATTGGAGCAGAGGACGACTGTGAGAAGGAAAGAACAGCAGAGACAATGTGTCAAACTGAGTGCAACCTCAATTTCTCTCCCTCTATATCATGCAGAGGAGGAGGTGGAGAAGTTAAGAGTGAAGCTGAGCCTGAAAAGAAGGGATAGGTGGGGATAAAGTGTTTCTTAAAATTTCTTCATCTCATCATCCCACTGATTCAATTTGCAATAAATCAAATTAATTTCCCCAAGTCAAATCTTTTTTGCCTGTGATGAAAATTGGTGAGTGATCCCTCCCTGTCCTTATCTCAGCCCATAATGTGTTCTTGTCCTGTCCAGCTGAGGAGGGGAGCAGCTTGGCGGGCATCTGGCCAGCCAGCCAATATGAACCCTCCATATTTGTATTTGAAAATTGTTGTCAGCTGTAACTTTGTTACAGCTTTGTTACCAGTGCAGATTTCTGCACTTGAAGGTACACTAAATTGTTCTATGACAACATGAACATATGATCCACATGGAAATACTGAATTAAGTCATATATAAAATACATATATATATATATACGCACATATGTGTGTGTTTGTATGTATATATATAACAATATTCAACATTGTACAACAAACTCAGGGCACATCCACAATTAATCTCAGAGGGAAAATAATATCCAGCTGTTCACAGACTCTGTCCCAGGTGAGATAAAAGGGAGCCTCCCATGTGAGCCTCCCTTTGGACATTGCCCTTAACGTAAGGATTAGATTTTCATTCTTGTTACTGTATATACTTAAAACAAAGAAACAAACAAACAAACAAAACCAACAAAAACAACCAAACCTGTAACTGTAGATTTTAATCCAGGCACACAAAATTTAAAGGAAAGCTAAAAGAGGAGGGCAAAGAAAGTCTCAGCTGCACATTAGTTAATTTAGCTCCAATTGCAACCAAACTACTAGCATTCTGGTATTGTCAGCTGATATTTCATTAGCTGAGAGTATCATCTGTAATAGAGTTTCCAAAATTCCTGAAGTATTCTATATTGTCTGTCAACAAGCAAAAGGCAAACTATTGCTCTGAACTTACATAAAAATATCTGCAACTATAATTTTAATTAGTATATGAAATTTTTGTAGTACTTAAGGTTGTGCTTCACTGCAAGAGCTGATGGTTTAGTAATCTGAAAGGCATTTATCTCTTTGATCTTGCAAAGATCAATTTCATACAGGCAACATACATTCAGGGACTTAACATCAGTGCTGTTGATTAACCAGAGCTTTACAAGTACCTTTGTAATTCTGAGATCTCCGGATGAGATGGACAACTTTGTAGAGTAGGGATGATGGTTGGACTCAGTAATCCCAAGGGTCTTTTCCAACCTGAATAGTTTTATGCTTCTATGAGATCTATCCTCTGGATCTGAAAAAAAATCTTTTACTCATATAGAATGAGGTTACTCAATTTCAAAACTCTTGGGGTTAGTTTGATAATAGATTTTCTCCCATAGCACTGCTCATTATCTGTAGTCAAACCAATGGTTTGATTATCCCCTTCCTTTCAATTAGGCCTCTGCACCCATGGGGCCCAGGCAAGTTGCTCTATTGATAGAAGCTAACTTTCAAGTTAGTTTCGCAGGGTAGCACAAGGATGGGTTGATCAGCAGAGCTTCAACCTTTGCCAGCTGCAGATTGATTCTGTCACTGAGAAGGATCAAAGATAACCACAAAATAACCCTTTTGTTAAGACCTAAAAATACATGGCAAGGTTTGAAGCCTGATTCAAAGCACAGCTCATTTGTATTGATCTAAGAGCCTAATAGAAGTACTAAAGAACAACAGAAAGACATTGTGATGAGATTATTTTGTGACTCCTGATATGAAAACATTATTGAATTATATATGTCATAGCTCTATGACGAGTTTTGAAAACACTGTACCATGTAATCCTAAAGATTATGCAGACAGTATCCAAGAAAATGAGTTAAATTAATCTAAAAACTTAATCTAACAATTTGCCAACATGAAAGAAAAAAAGAAATTTTCTTGCATTAAACCCAGGACTTATTCCAGAAGGAAATTCAATATTTCTTGTATATAATAGGCACATAATAAGTATCATTTTGAATCTATTAACATAATTTGATGAGAGTTTGGAATGAACGAAATCACTACAATATCTCTAAACAACTTCTGTTAAAGAGTGTATTCGGGTTGGAAAAAAAATATGCAAGAAAAAAGAGAGCTCATAAATTACTAATACTGTGTCTGAAAAAATACATGATCTGAAAAAACCCAACCCACGTTATGCATGGCAGTAAATGTGAAAAGAGGGTTTGTGGAATTGCAGAGGAAATAAGAATCTATAGGTGGAAGAGTGAGAAATATTGTTTCTTGATTGAATACAAAGATTTTGACAGCCTCTGTCAGAGGAAGGGAAAACTCATGGGTTTAAGAAATTACTTTGGGTAAGGTGGCAGCTTTGCTGGTTGCAGACATCTCACAACTCTTTCTTTCTCAAAGGCGGAAAGCCTAGAAAATTTCATATTACTAAGTGTACACTCTGCACTAGGGGTATATAGGGTGAAATGAGAGCAATATGATGCAGGGATATTTCTGGATCTCAGTAACAAAGTCCTAACAAAAAAAATAGTTTAATAAGGTATTTATCTTATCTTCATAAGACAGGGTAAGGAGAGGAACATAGACAGAGAGAAACATCTTACATTTCTTGAG
The DNA here is from genome assembly GCF_000747805.2 of Chaetura pelagica. Classification (NCBI taxonomy): domain Eukaryota; kingdom Metazoa; phylum Chordata; class Aves; order Apodiformes; family Apodidae; genus Chaetura; species Chaetura pelagica. The sequence continues at coordinate 120,021 of NW_009953075.1, forward strand.
ATGCTGGGCACCCCACATTTGTGCAGCATTTTCCCTTGACGCACTGTGCAAAGCAGATCCTTACTGTGGGGAGAAACTCTCCATTTCAGTCATTTGAGGTCATGTGTAATATTCTTACAAGAAATCAACTCTGTTGTTAAAAGGTTTTCTCAGAAGAAGTCATTAGCTCACTGTTAGACAAGAGCCAGGCCAGGCAGGAGGTGTGATCACAGTGACGAGCAGCTGTGGCAGGGGCTGGGTCCTCCCAGCCCAAGAAGGTGCGTGGCACAGCCAAGCAGGGCAGGGTAGGGCAAGCTGAAGGTCACACTGGTGTGTCATGCCTGCCCAGGCTGGCTGAACGTGCAATGGGCTTCCAGGGAAGACCAGTGTAGTGTGCTGACCTCCTCTGCTTGCCTTCAATACGTGCACTATGATATGGGACTTTAGGTTTCTTTTAGTTTTATGAGCCTTCCTCTCTTCTTGTACTCTGTGAGCAATGATCTCCGAAATGCCTCTCAACTTTTGGATGTGTCTTACTTCATCCCTTTCCCTGTGCCTGTATGCTAGGTCATGCAGAGGATACAACCCTGAATGAGAACTAAACTCCTCTCCATATTCCGCATGTATCAGCTGATAAAATTGACAGCTGAGGAACATATATGAGAGTACATACTATATGCTGTTGCAGAAGACAAACTAGATGAAGGTAGAGGGTCCAATTAGGTAGGGATGAGACCCGATGGACCAATGTACATGGTTAGAAACAGAAATCGACAGACCACACGTAAACTTTGCCACATCTACATTCCCCTTGAAAGGAGCTGTGTCTTTAATAAGTTTATTAGAGCAATCTTTGTTATTAGGCAAATCTTTGAATCTGCATGGAAACATGGTAGTGTCAGTTTGACAAAATATATTTTGATTTGACACCATTCAAACTTTCTTCTTCCAAGGATGGATGAGGAAAATCCAAGAAATGGTTTAACAGCACAAATGAAATACATATTTACACTTACTAGCACATGTGAACTGTTAATTTACTACTAAGGAAGAAAAAAATAACAGATATAGTTTGCTTCATTATGTGGGTAATAAAGTGGTTTATACTCTTTTCTTCCCTTTTGTAGGAATAAAAAATGAAAATTTGCATTCTGGGTAGAGCTTTCTCTTGGGGAAGCAGCAGAAGCCTAGACCGACAATCCCTGAGCCCCAAACCTTGTTAAATGCAGTTTCAGTCCTGGGGACCTAATGCACTGATTGCTTCTCAAGAAGGAGCCTCATTGCGTGATCCATTCAGTCCTATTACTGAAGGTCTAATTACATCTATTATGCTGTTCAATTTCACAGACAGTTACTAAGGGAAGGAGGATGTGAAAGAAGGACAGGGGGTTGGGGTGGGGGAGGAGAAGAAGAAATCAAAGTGTATGGCAGGAAAGAAGCCCACGGGCCTCAACTATTAAGAAATAAACTGATGACTGAACTGACTACTGTGTGAGATAACATCTAAACCACCAAGTGTGATACTGTAACAAGACTAAATGGAGATGGTTCCAACTCTGTGTTATTGCCAGGCAAGAAAGAACCAACTTCTCTGTCAAAATAATAGGTACTGAATTTTAAAAGCTTCATGAAGCCTTTCTCAATGAAAAAAAAATAAATTTAGTATTAAAAAAAATGGGTTTGGGAAGGAAAGTGAAGAATTTCTTTACAATATCATGAGGTTTCATTTACATTCCAGGCTGCAAAAAGTCCTTCCCAGAGCTCTTTTTTGAAACATAATGCAAACATAACATGTAATATTATGCTTTGTGAAGCCTAGATTGAGACTGTTATCATGGCCTAACAGAGCTCAAAATGACAGAAGGGGAGGGAGGAGCAAAGAGACTCATTATTTTTAGATGACTTTGCTTTTCCCGTGGGGTTCCCATAGATCCTACTTAGCAGTAACTCATTCTAGCACTGATTAAGTGGGAAATACACAGAATCTCAAAAGGTCAAACCTATAATCAGTTGCCCTAAGGGGTTGACATGGAAAACTTCTTAATCCAAGTTCAGTTTATTGCAATCTTATAATTAGGTGCAGCCACTGACATACATTGAGGGAAAGAAGGGGCACTCCTAACAGTTTCTTAGGATGTCTCAGCATTACATTGTTTTGTATTATCTGGGGTTTTGGTCAGGATTCCCATTACGTTCTCCATTCAGTTTGTGCGTGTCCACATCTTGTGAATTGTTTATGTAACCCTGCAAAGCAGAGCCTGATCCAGCTGCTCTGGAAGCAAGGGAGACACTCCTTCATTTCAACAGGATGTGAAAACCTCCTATGAACATAAAACTTCACCACAGGAAATCTGGCAGCAGACCTTTTGGTTTTTGCTTTTTTGATTTACAGTTACAGCATACGTTTCAGGACTTTCCCTAGGCACAAGCTAAGTAGCAGTTGCTTATTCAGGGGCTAGAAAATAGCCTCAGTACTTACATTTCCTATACCAGGGCTGTGGAGAGCTGGACTGACTGTTATTATGGCTGTGAGAAGATCTTGAGAGTTGAAGTGGCACATCCTCAACAAAGTTGCCAGTGCAGTCTTCCATATGTCTTTTCCTCCCCAGGCAAAGGCAGAAACTGCTTGCTACGCTCTCCAAAGGTCTTTCCTTCATTTTACCTCAGGTCTTCTCTTTTCTCAATTTCTTCTTCTTTCTGTGAGAGAAACAGGCACGTCTCTGTTCCCTCTCATTGGACTAAGAAGTGCATGCTTCACTTGCGTTAACTAAGTGCAAAGCAGTGCTGAATTGTACAGTTTCTATCACTTTCCGTTATGGGAATTATTTCTTTATCACTTTTAATGTGATTATTTCATTATCACTTTTTATTATTTGAATGTTTTGAGTGCTCCCCATATATCTCCATAAAGTCCCCTGGATGTGGAAAACCATTCAAAACTAGATCTTTACCAAGCAATAATTGAACATATGTTACTTTTATCAGCTGAACTTTTATGGGAATAGAGCCTTACCAGGTGACAACTCTGAAGTATTTTCATATGTACTGTATAGATATGAGGCTGTGATTTTGTGTAACAAACATGTGGTCTGACTATTTTGCTGTGTAATGAAACTGTGAGGGTGATTCATCTCTTACACAAAGTGCGCTTTAGAGACAGCCAATAGTGGATAAAACCACCAGCAAAAATCAAGAAACAGGTAATCAAAGATAGAAAGGATTTTCAGTACAAACACTTCTTGTCTCTCAAAATAAATAACTCAGATAAAGCCCAAAAGTAGGAATGAAGAAAAGGTAAGTTCCCCATAATTTTAAGCAGAGAGCATCTATCCAGAGGAATTTATCTGGCACACTTACTATGTGTCTCAGAACAGAGACGTATTTCAAACACTTAAATACAAATGAAAGATTTTAATGTCCTCCTGTCCTCTGAAATAAATTTGTTCCCAAGGCTGGGTTTTCAGAAGTCATGGCACAGAGTAAGGTATAAAAATAAATCTACTTACAATCAAGCAATAGGAATGGAACATATAAACTTACGCAAATTGATGCATGTAATCAATTTAGGATGCACTCACACAGGTTAGAACATTTGCATGTGGAAAAGAGGTATTTTAGTTAATTAGGTTCCAAGCAGGATGAAATTATTTTTCCTTTTCTCACATTAGTAACATCCCTATCACCACCATATCTGTGAGACGAGAGAAAGGCAATTTTGCAAACAGTTACACAATAATGTAATATAACCTAAAGTTAGCCTTTTAGGTGAGGGCCTATAATGACAATCTTTGTTCTGCTGTAACACCAGAAATCTCAAAAATTCTATTGTACCATGTATGGTACAAAGGTATTTCAAAGCTATTGTAAAGTTTTGGGTAGTAACAATTTTCAAGATTATTTCTAAAGCTCAAGGAATACTGACCACAATCCATCAAATGTCATAAAAATACAGTGGCTTTTTAGCAGGCATAAGGCACACATAGCCCACTTTGCTCACTGTCAGATCAATATGATGGACCTTTTGTGTAAAGGAGGATCATACTCTCACAACTAAAGACAGAAGTAATCCTAAACTCCTCTGTTATAAAAATAAAAACACATTCAAACTACTTTCAGAGGTATGGAAACACAATTTCAGCTCTTCTCATTATGATACTAGCTAGGTTTGGTTATGGTCAGGAAGCATACTTCACACACCCCCATGGAAATATTGACCACCCCATCTGCATGCTCATTTTTAGATTTCATCTTGCACTTCATGATCATTGTGCATCTATCTCAAAACTCAGTTGAAGTGGCTTTATGCTTTCATTGTTCTGATGAAGCAGAACTTCATACTTACATTCTGTAGGAATAAATAGATTAGTAACTTAATTATCACTTCAACTTATGTGCAACTGCCTTCCACAGTTCCAGAAAGATCAAAGAAACTAGGACTTTAGGAATGTAAAGTCCTCATCTGCTGCCGCTCAGACAAGCAAAAGCAAAAGATACTTCGAAGGCACAGCCATAGATCTTCTGGTGATAAGGCAATTGAATTTTTGAGCCTGTTTTGTCTTTCCTACAACGATGTGCAAACACAAATTGATAAAATATTAATCTGGTAGGAAAGACCTTTAAGATCATCGAGTCCAACTAATACCTAAGTCTACCAAGTCTAATTCTAAGTCAGATTACTAAGAACTACATCTACAGGTCTTTTAAACACTGTATTAGTTTTTGTTATATGAACTGTCTTGGTCATTTCCAGTTTTAGATTTTTTTTCTAAATGTAGATATTTCAGCAAACTGTAATGACTATTGGCCTAGAAACTGCCAGTGATAGCAGCACCCCAAAAGCAAACAATTCTGATGGTTTCTGTACTAGTGAAGAAAATGAAGGCAGAAGAATGGAGGACCCACAGAGAAGCATCAGACTGTGGAACACTCTGTTCATACTCACCAATCATATTGTGCCTTGTGAGACTCTTCCTGTTTAAAACTAACACAGAAACTAAAATAAAATTATAGTTTTAATATGAATCAATACTCTAAAACTATTTATCTGAAGATTACAGCAATATTTGTGCTCACACAGATGAGGGAGAGGCAAGAGAACAGAAGTAAGTAATGTATGACATGAAGGAGCAAAACTTGTTTCTTTGGCAGCGATACGATCTTTAAACAATCATGAAAACACAAGACAATAATCTTTAAAATACAAAAAGAAACAACTGGTTAAAAGTTTTCCCAGAATTTTAAATTTAAACTCAGGGTTACTGGTCAGCTTTTGAGTGCCTTCAAACTTTGAGGCCTTGGATTATAGGCAACAACCCTCTTTCCCAAATGAATCATTTGCCTATTTACATAAAATGAGCAAAACCCAACCAGTGTTAGGAAATTGCTGACTCACTGAAATGGAAAAAAATTAGTCTTAACATAGCAGTTCTGACCAGAAAACAAAATTCACAAATCTAGATTAAAGCTCAAGGGAAACCAATACTCTTGAGTAAGAAAAAGCCCGTTAGTTGGAGCACTTGCCTAAATATCAAAGACCCAATCACATTTCTGCTCTGCCTGCTTAAGCACTTAAATATTAAACAGGCCATTGAGTTCTACAGATGAAAGCTATTCATTACTCCAAATAGGTCTTTTTCTTGTAAGCTTTTTCAGTTTTTCTTTCCAGCTGGGCATAATCTACAGTTTTAATTTCCTCACTTAGAAGTAAACTCAGGCAATAGCTGTTAATTTTTTTAGGTTAAATAGAATATGGCTTAAAACATCTGTTTCCCTCTCTGCCCCAATTACTTACTTCCACCTCACGCTGACCATTCATTATGTGATCATTCTCCAGCCCAGAGAGATTATTTTTAAACTAATCTGTCATTCAGCAAAGATTAAGAAGTAGTTTTATTTGAGCAACTGAGGTACCAGACAGATAAGATGGAACCATAGACTCAATGGTAGTCTAGGAGAAATCAAGGATAAATTATTTTCTTCTTCTCTGCTCCAATTTGTAGTGCATGGTATCACTTTTCTCACAGCAATGTTGCTGTAACAAAGCAAAATGAGAGCTTTAGCAATGACACTATCTGCTGGCATCTGGTGGAAAGACTTTTTCTCCTTGAATGAATCTAAATCCTATTGCAAGGTCAGTGTAATGTCTTGCAAAATTCTTACACTTCTTAAAAAATGCAACTATTATAAAAAGTGACTGAATAATTTATGTTATCAAAATAGAGTAAAATTTCTGTCAAACTTTCATGCAACTTCAGACAGAGAGAAAGAAAATCACTTCAAATTGCATAGTTGGGGCTAGTTTATCCTGTACACTGCTTCAGGAGTACCAAATAACACCTTTCTGCCCATAGCTGTACTGTCTGAAATCCTTTCCTCCTTACCCTAACTCCTGAACTGTCCACTGACTCTATCTTTCTCTTTTTTACCCTTCTGTATGTCCTGTCATAAACTTTGCAGACAAAAAAACAGTTACTGGTAAACTTTCCAAAGCCTATCATATGGGTAGGTCAGAGGTGCCATCACATCACCCCACCCTCTCATTAAGATTCGTCAGTCTTTAGAGTCTTGTTTCCTGTAGTTACCATCAAGTAACACAAAAGTGTTACAACTTTTATTGTCCTGTGTGGTACAGGGTTAACATATGCATTATTTTTTCAAACAGTATTAGCCCTACAATCACAGCAGCAGTGAAGCCGGGAAGGCCTGCAAACATTGCTGGGGAAGACAAACACTTGGATGAGTGCAGAGGGCCATGCTGTCATAGCAAGTTTGCTAGCAAAACTTGTGCAAGCTCATTCCAAGCTGACTCAAGAAATCTAAATACTACTCTCATTTTGAAGTATCAACTATGATGCAGATCCTCCAGAGTAATTAGACATTAATTTTCTAATGATTTCTGTTCCTGCGAAGGTACAGGCCTGCACTTCTGTGGCGTGTACAAGCAAAGATGAAGACTGAGACTATTGGGGATTTCATTAATATGACAGAATGCATGCACTGCAATTTCAGTGAGCTTATTTTTGACATGCTGCTAAGAGATATGAAGGCATGTTTGTCAGGTCACTCTTCATAATAAAGGAAATGCACACACATTTCCTTTCACATGTCAAGAATATTGAAGTATAGTATGTTGGGAGCTGGATGGTGCAAACTAAAACAGATAAAATACAAGAAATCATAGCAGACTGGGAAAAGCGACAGCTAGGAAAGATTATACAAGGTCTCTGTAATGCAAAGATTTGTGCACCCTACTTGCTACTAAGCTCCCAGGGTTTGGGGTTTTTTTTAATGTGGTCCTATCACAAGCTGCACATAGTACTTATATCAGAGCAATGGCCCTGTTTTCTGACTTGACACCTGCTAACATCATCCGTATCTTTCTCATTTCACAACAAGTCACTTACTGTGCAGCGCACATGAGGCCTAAATCAAATTTAAACTGAAGCTAGAGCAGAATCTACTCATTTGTGAAGTGCATTTATGTCCCTGACAGGCATTGACCTATGAGTGACATTGATGGATGACTGAACCTAAATGAAGCGGAAGGGAAGAGAAGGGGAAAGGGGAAGGGGAAAAGGAGGGGAAGGAGTAGGGGAAGGGGAAGGGGAAGGGGAAGGGGAAGGGGAAGGGAAGGGAAGGGAAGGGAAGGGAAGGGAAGGGAAGGGACTTAAAACACTCTACCAACTCCAACTTCCTGACCAATTCAATTAATAATAAAATCTTAGAGAAAAACCTGTCAGTTATTAGTTATGTCACTTTAATTATCACAGAATCACCGAATCACAAAATGGCAGGGGTTGGAAGGGTTGTCTGAAGATTATTTAGTCCAACTCCCCTGCTAGAGTAGGATCATCTACAATAGATCACACAGAAACATATCCAGACGTGTTTTGAATGTCTCCAGAGAAGGAGAATCTACAGCCTCTCTGGGCAGCTTGTTCCAGGGCTCTGTTACACTCACAGTAAAAAGGTTTCTCCTTGTGTTCAGGTTGACTGACTGTTTCTGTGTTGCTATAGCTTAGGTGGCAAGAACTTGTGGTAAAAAGGTACCACCATTTTATGTTTGACTGCAGTTCCAAATAAATTCACAAGATGGCAAAGACCAAAGGGTTCTTTAATCTCCAGATACCTCTTGCTTTCCTTCATTCAGTGTATTTCAAAGAACAATAGGATCATTTAGGTTGGAAGGGACAGGAGGAAGGTTAGCTATAATCTCATTTTAAGACCAGGTCATTCAGAGCTTTACCCAGATAAAATGTAAAGACTTTGGGGGTGGATATGGTATGACCTCTCCGGACTTCTGGTCCACTGCTGGACTGTTCTTTATGGGAAAACCTTTCTCCTGATACCCCACCTAAACCTCTCTTGTTTCAGTTTATGTCTGTTGTCTCTTGTCCTCCTGCTATAAACAGCACTGAGGTACCTAGTTGCATCTTCTTGATCTCCTCAGAGCTGCTAAGAGCCTCTGAAGCCACCCCTTCTCCAGGCTGGGCAAGTCCTGGTCCCACAAGCATCTCCTGGCATGGCCTGTTCTACAGCCCATGTCCATCTTCTTTTCCCTCCACACAACTCACTCTATCATCAAGTTCACCAGTGTCTTTCCTGTACAGGAAGGCCCAAACTGGACACAGTATCTAGATGTGGCCTATTGAACACTGTGTAGAGGGAAATAGCCACCCCTCTCAACCTATCAGACTTGCTTCTGTTCATAAACCCCAGGATGCTGTTGGACTTCTCTATTGCCAGAGCATGCTACTAACTCATCTTCAGAAATATATTAAAAAATAATTCTTGTAGTAATGTTAAATATAAAGTTATTACAATTTTTTTATAATTCAGTATATTGTTGAACATCAGTCATACAGAGGAAGTTCATCCATGTCTATTTGACTGTATGTGTGCCTATGCTCTGTTTAGAAATGACAAACAAATACAATAGTGTGATTAAATGGTCTGTCTGCCTAATGGACAATAGCTTCTGGCCTTATGCTCTGGAAATTTCAAAGTTATGCCGTCTGGAGTATACTCTTCAAATAGGAAGGCTATTGAATGTTCCATGAATTGCATTCATTAAACACCAGTTCAGTCTTGAAGATTTTAAATGCAATATATCAAAAGATGTATGTCCTAAAACCACACTTTGAAAGGAATATCTTAACCTCCTTCTGGTTAGCCAGGATATGGAATGATTTTTTCCTTATGTTAAAAATATCTGATTATTAATGTATCAACCAAAAGTAGGAAGAAAAAAATAAACAGGAAAAGCAATTAATTAACATCTCGGTTCTGTCAGAACTCAAATTACTTTTCCAGCTCCTAACACTACCTGGAAACTAAGAGTATTATTTAACTCTAGGAGCAGCAGTAAATGCTACCAGGAAAAATCAAGCCAAAGCTCATTTGGAAACATTAGATCCCTTTCCAATGAGAGCTTTCTAATTTTAGATTTCTTCTTGTGTATCTTCTTTGTGTACATGTATGAATTGTGTGTTTTTGTAGTATATTTATGTCATTCATTGTGTGATAGCTGTTAATTTTTTCATAATCTCAAACGAAAAGGTAGAGTTGAAAGTATTGGTGCGAATAAAAACATACAGGAGTTTCCTTTAGTAAACAGAGAATCTTAATGTTTTCATTTATGGAAAAAATCTCTTTTTCTCAGTATCTTAGGGGTTAATATAAAGGGTTATTGCCTAACAATGACACAGCAGTCAAATCTCATCACTTTCAGTAGGAATAATTTATGGTTTAATCTTACATGCAGGAGTATTAAATTAGTATTACTCATCAGAACTCACTTATTAATAAAACAAGCTGAACTAGCCACCAGAGAATCATATTTGGAAATTCAAAGACAATTTTACATTTTTAATATAGGCTCAGAAATATTATTGCAGAGCAGGTGGTATGAAGAAATGTGGTCAAATTTGACATTCATTAATAATTGAAGTGTGGAACTTGACAGAGGTGAAAATGGATATTGATTTTTCCCCCCTAATATTTGGATGAGTTCTAAAAAGTAAATAAAATGAGATAACAAGACATATCAAGTCACCCTGATTTCTTTGATCACCCCTCCCTGTATGCACACATATATATCACTATTTTCCCTATCTTGTTTCTGAATAATTCAACACCCATACTCTTTCCAGTTCAATGCATTATAAAACACTCTCAAGCTGAGTTCCAATCATATTAGACTGAAACCTGAAATTTTTATGAAGGATTATTTAAAACAAAATGTGTCTTGGGCCCTGCAGTCTCTGAAACCAAACAATCCAGAGAGTTCAGTGAAGAAGTGTCAACACTGTGGAGAATTTTTCAATTCAAAAAATTAAAGGAATCCTGTTTGATGTATATTAACCATATCAATATTAACAACCTTCTGCTGGATTTCAGAAGTGATATGAGAGTAGTAATATCATCAGGTTTGTATTTTAACTAGTTGTGAAAGCTCTGAAATACTTGTACTCAAGCTGAACTTCACTTGCCTTTGGAACAGCTCCAGCAGCACTGATTTCAGTAATGCCATTCTGCTGGCTCAGTTGAGATTAGCCTCTTTAACCTCACTGAACTCCACCTATGCAAGGAGGGCCACCAGCCTCTGCTGATCAATCTCCAGTAACCTCTAGGCATTTCCATGGGGTATCTTCTGCAGAATTTACATCGCTATTAGAGGTCTGTAAAACACTGCATCATACATGTGGGTTTGTTCAAGCCTTTGCCACTTCTTTCTTTTCTCACACTGAGTAGGCTTGTGATCAGGATTGCCTTTATAAGACATCTTTTGGTTTCCATTATTCACCTACTTGAATGGCTGGGTTCTTCTTTCTTTGCCCAGTACTGGTGATAGCAATTAAGGGAAAATTGCTGAAAGTGAGCTGGAACCTTACATTCCTCTAAATTTGCAAAAGTAGATTTTTTGCTTTTGAAGGAAATAATCTACTTACACATTCTGGCTGTAGGTATAAATGTTATGGAGAAAATAAAAGGAAAAAAAAATTAACACTTTATCTAATGCTGACTATAGCAAATTTTCTATCTATTTTCCTCTTTAAACTTTGATATAGCCACACACATATCCAAATTTTGGGTTCTTTGTCATATTACCCTCCTTCCTTCCGTAAAGTCTCCTATAAGCTTGACTAGAGCTGCAAAAAAATCCTGTTCTCATGGACTTTATAATGTCTGGGTTTAACCATTTTCTGGGTTTCATGCCACACGACTTATCTAGATAATCCACACACAGAGTACTGTTCAACAGATTTAACAATCTTCCTAAAAGAATTATCTCTCTAGAGTTAATCTTTGGGATAGGAGGAGAGGGAGAGAAGGAGGAGATGGAATCAGAGTCTTGTATTATCGCTGAGAAAACCACCAAACAAAGTATAAACAAGAAACAAACAAACAAATAATAAAAAACCAAAACAGCCAAACCCCCAAAAACCCCACAACAAAACACACACCAAAACAAACAAACAAATAATAAAAAACCAAAACAACTAAACCCAAAAAACCCCACAACAAAACACACACTGAAAAAGCAAACAAAAAACAAACAAACAAAACAAAAAAAACCAAAGACAGCTATAAAAATGCCAAAGTGGCAGAACATTCAGAAAAAAATATAAATAATCAAGAATTAAGAAGATGGGAGGGAGTAGAAAAGTTCAAAAGCTAAAGATAAAATGTGTCAGCTCATTTGATTTCCTTCATATTTTTTTTTAATCATGCTTTCATGTTTTGAGATGAGCATCTCTGCCCCAAAATATTGAGCACAAATAATATTGATTGAATTGCATTTATGATATGCTCTCTTGCCTTCTGTCTACTGCAGAACAAGCAACTCCTTGCAGGCCCCATTGACTGCATTAACAGAGCATATGGATGACGCTCTAGGTCTCATTTTGTGAGAAAGAATTTATATTGACTTCAATACCCAGAATTAATGAAATCTAGTCAAATAACTGAGAGGGCATTCCACAAGGTATTTTGCTTTAATGAGTGAGAAGTATTGCAGAAAGCATGAGTCAGATGAGATTTTTACAAGACAATATATTATTCTCCATTCATGTCTGTCATATACTAATGTAGGAAACATAAATCCAAATTTTGAGTTGCGAGCTGTATGGAATTTAAGTGCCATTTCTTGGGTTTTTTTCATTGTTATCCATAGGTTTTCATCAGACAGGAAATATAGTAATAAAAACAGATGTGACTATTTTAATCAAAATGAGGCAATAACTTAACCAGCAAAAATGAGCAGCCACTACTGGGCAAGTTAAATTGTTCTTATGTGACACAATGCAAACAGGAACATATTCCCTTACGCAAAAATTGCACTTAGTTGTTCAATAAAAAGATAATGAAATCGGATGTATTTGTTTGTCTGCAACAATTACCAAATTTGGATGTGTTCTTCTGTCAGCAAAGGCAGATTTGATAAAAGTAATAAGAAACAGTAATGGAACAGGTGGGAACACATGGTTTAAGTTGATTGATTGCAGTAATTGGAAAATAACTGTCCTTTTGTATTAAAGCCACCTGTGCTCTGTAGTATACAATGCATTTCTTATCCACAGTTAAAACCTTAGCCAATTATAACTGAGCCAAAAATCTTCCAAATACTGAGTGTTACACTTCAGTCATGTGAAGGGCTGAAGTGTCCACACCGTGAAGGTTTTATACACCCATCAGATCAGATTCCTGTAATTTGGACTGGACTAGGAACCTTGTGACACCACAGAAGCATTTTGGAAACAACACATGGCTTTCCCTCCTGAGTTCTGACAGCTTATTTTTCCCCTCCAGTGTTTCTAGAAGTGGCTGGGAAATATCAGGCCTTGTCATACTTCTATATCCCATGTTTCATGAAGTGACACTAATTCAGAAATCACAGTTGTGCTTTTCAGGGATTTTTGTTCTCTACTCTTATTCATGGGACAACACATGAACAGTTTTGTCACAATCCGTGACCTATTATATCTCCTTTTTGGAGTGTATTAACTTATCAGGATTTGCTGAGAGATCCACACGTGGTTATCGCCTCACACAGAGGAGACAGGGGCTTATGCCCTGACTTTTTCGAGTGAATAACTTGCTCAGTGCTTACTAATATTTCCAACGAAATACACGGTTTATTGTGGGGAAAACAAAGCAATTTGGGGCAGGAGGTTCAAAAGGAGTGATTACAACACATGAAATATATATGGCTACACCTTAGTTACACACCTTATTTACTTATTTAAGTGAGGGAAGGAGGAGGAAATATGCCCGACGCAGTTCCCGTATAGGGTCGCGATTTGTGTGCAGGTAAGACAGGATTATACTTTCCCCTATAAGCTGGGGTAGCCGGAATTGTCTCACCATGCGGCGGTGCAGATGGGACGAGCTGGGTAGCAAAGCGGCTGCAGGCGGGGCTCCAAGCGCCGGTCGCCCCCCCTCCCCCGGTGGTCGGCGCGCGGCTCCGGGACCGTAGGTGCGGCACGGCTGTTTGCAGACCATGGAAACGCGGCGGTTTCAGTGGCGCGGCGAGCTGCTCCGGGACTTTGGGACTGCGGCTTTGGCAGCGGCGGCGGCGGGCAGCGGCAGTTCCCAGCTGCACGGCGGG
>NW_009953075.1:133710-134329 GCF_000747805.2 Chaetura pelagica
GGACCTAGTCCCGCCCCTGCTTCCGGCCATGGCTCCTCCCCCGTAGCAGCTGCTCCCCCACACAGAGGGTTCAGCGCCACGTGGAGACGCCATTTTAAGTCAGTTTTATCTGCTGACTCAAAGGACATTTCATGTTCATGTAAGGAAATACCTGGTCCTTCACAAGTTTAAATATGTGTTTGGTAGAAATGTTATTAAGATGACTTCTTTTACTGAGACGACTTTCACCTCATTGCAACATCTTCCTTTCCTCTGAGAAGATTCTCAATACCAATATTAAAACAATTGGAGATCTTAGATTTCTGTAGTTTGCTTTGCTGTGATGTTAATTGTTTTGTCTTCCTCATTCTGGATATATCATTATTTTTGTTCATCATTATACTACATATGTTACAAGTTTAGAGAGATGTAAGAGAGACATAGAAAAACTGTGAAGTTTCTCAAAAACTCAAGCATCTATTTCCTATGAACAGTCCATAGCAGGTAGAAATCTGTCTTAGGGTCTGAAAAATTCTACCTTTTCACTTGGGAAAACATGTATTCCTTACATTCACTGCCACTGATGCTGAGACAGGGCTGAAGCTCTGAGTGATCAGATATTTTTCTGAAAGCATGGCAT
>NW_009953075.1:135191-146779 GCF_000747805.2 Chaetura pelagica
AGAGTTGCTTACGAACTGCCAGAAATTGCTAGCTTGTATCTGTACCAGCTCACTAAACCTGAACTTCCAAGTAATGCCTCAGGCTATACAGTTTGTTTGAAACTCCTAGAAACTAAGTCATAAAGTTAATTTACAAAGATTTTGTACAATGAACACTGTAAGGCTCTCTCTACCTTTTTTGAAACCTTGAATTCAGATCATTCACTCTGGCTGCCATATCTTCTTCCTGGCTGTGCCAAATACACAAGGTATTTGCAACCAATTAGAGATTACTGAACACGTACAAAATCCAAAAGAACATATTTCTAAGTTCATAGTTTTTTATTTAAGAGAAAAAAGCATCCTCATCACTGGGAAAAGGGAAAGTGTTACTCCAGTTGATTAAAAAACCCAACAAAACAAACAAAAAATAACAGAAGCAAACAAAACCCCCCAAAATTTTAGTGTCATGACATTCATAGTTAATTTTAAAATATTTTATTGCAAGAAAAGGTAAGACTTGGCGTTGTGATCCAGTATAGGGACAAATGATCGTTTTATGAAGTCTGGAGTAACTTCATGGAAATACATCAGGTACAGTCTTTTAATACTAGTTTCACAGTTCCGTGATACAAAGATTGATTCATCATTCATCATTTGGCATGGGTTGCCATACAATGGGTTGCCCTTTCTTGTCAAGAAAAAAACAACAAATTTTGATAAAAATGTAAGTTACAAATACATGGTGTTGTTACTTTCAGTCTAAGAAAGAGATATTGCTCTATTTCCTTTTCTTTCATGTTCCTGTTTATCTGTTGTTTTGGCATCCTTTGATTGCTCCTCTAGTAGAGGAAGAAATTTTACCAGACCATGAACTGCAATACAGAAGGTACTCTTTGCAATGTCATATTGAAAAATATTTTCTGGAGAACAATGAACTGAAGTTCTGATTCCAAAATAACTCCACATAGGCAGATCTCTGTCTGTTCTTTAAGGAGAAAAATAACATTATTTCCACCTGCTACCATAGATAATGCTGGTAGGAAGAACAGATAATGTGAGTACAGACACAACCTATAGCTCTTTACATTGTGTTTAGACTGCATCATAATCTAAAATTGTAATAGCAAAAGAGTAATGTAACAGTCATGTTTTCTGATGGTAATACTTCTATTTGTTCTTTGTATATGAATGGCAAATGCTGCAGCGACCTCTATCCTGGACAGTATCCTTCAGTGCCACTTTCTCATTTTTCCAATTGCATTATATTTTTATTATGCTACCTATATATATGCATGGGAGATATCCAAAAGTGAATTACAGTCCTAGATATTATGTATAGACATAAAAAAGTATTAAGTAGTGATTCCAGTACGAAGAGACATTTCTATGAGGTGTAATAAGCAAAGTGCACAGCAAAGCAGACAGGACTTCATAGTCTGCATTCACTCACTAACATTTTTCACTGTCTGGAACAACCGCAGTGGCAGAGGACCAGGCCTTGAGAACTTGCCCATCCCATGATAAATACTTCATTCTCCTTGCAGACTCTGACTACAAGGAGCCATGTTGTATAATGGTGCAGAAAAGTACTGGCTTTGGCATATCTGCCAGTATCCTGAACTCAAAAATAGGAAGGCTAATTTGCATGTGGGGACATAATTTGCATAAGAATGGAAAAAACTGAGAGATGGTCAGTCAGATAAAAATAGCTGAAAATGCACTCTCCACACCTTTATATTTTCTTCAAAAGGATAAACTCTTTCTGAAAACATTTCATAATATTGTTCTATCTCTGTATGTTCCTAGTCTTGCTCTCCCAAAATGAGTTTATTTCATTCTTCATTCTGTTCCAAGTCAATCAACTAATTTTTTTCATCCATTTTTACAGAGTTACCTGTGCTCGTTCAAATCAAAGGTCTGCTTATCATAAAATCCTTCTTACAGGTGACCTAAGAAGCAGTATGAATGCACACAATGATAATTTCTGTGAATAGTCTTCTTCCTTCTAGGAATATATGATGCAGAGGCCAGAACTAGAGACAGTATATTTATATGCATTTTTGTTCAATAATTATTTTTCTTCCAAGAGTTTTCTGTTAATCTTCTGATCCCTAACAGACATCAACAACATTCTGTGGCAAAGAAACCAGAGACAAAATCACAGAATCATAAAATCTTATGGGCTGGAAGGGACCTCGAAGGATCATTCATTCCAACCCCTCTGCCAGAGCAGTTTCACCTCAAGTACATCACACAGGAATGTACCCGGGTGGGTACACTCGCCCCTTACATATTTATAAACATTGATGAGGTCACCTCTCAGACTCTTCTCCAAGCTAAAGCGACCCTCAGCCTTTCCTCATTAAGAGAAATGTTCCACTCCCTGAATCATCTTTGTGGCTCTGCACTGGACTCCTTCAAGCAGTTCCCCTGTCCTTCTTGAACTGAGGGGCCCAGAACTGGACACAAGATTCCAGATGTGGCCTCACCAAGGCAGAAGACAGGGGGAGGAGAACCTCCCTTGTCCTACTAACCACACCCTTTCTAACACACCCCAGGATGCCATTGGCCTTCTTGGCCACAAGGGCACATTGCTGGCTCATGGTCACCCTCCTGTCCACCAGGACTCCCAGGTCCAACTAACTCACCAGCCTGTCCAGGTCTCGCTGAATGGCAGCACAGCCTTCTAGTGTGTCAGCCACTCCTCTCACTTCTACATCACCTATAAACTTGCTGAGGGTACATTCTGTTCCCTCAAGTCATTGATGAAAATATTGCATAATACTGGTCCCAATACTGACCCCTGAGGGACTCCAGCAGTCACAGAACTCCAAGTAGAATCTGTCCCACTGACCACAACTCTCTGACTTCTTCCTTTCAACCACTTCACAATTCACCTCACTAGCCAATCATCCAGACCGCACTTCCTCAGTTTAGCTATGAGAATGCAGTGGGCGGCCATGTCAAATGCTTTACTGAAATAAAGATAAACCACATCTACTGCACTTCCACCATCTATCCACCTAGTTTCATCATCATAGAAGGCTATAAGGTTGGTCAAACATGACTTCCCCTTGGTAAAACTATGTTGACTGCTCCTATGAATGTTGAAGGATGATGAAGGCCTGTCTTTTGCCTGGAACAATGCTTTTTACCTGTGCTATGCATTCTGCTCACTTGTATGGAAAAGATGCAAGATAGGTCTCCTGTCAATACCTCAGAATAAGAACCAACAAACAAGTAAGCAAGCAGCCCTTCACTATGTGTCTGTGATGCAGGCAGTAAATTGCAGTTCACAAAAATGGAGCTGTCTCTCTTCGCATTTAGAAGCACCTGCATGTGTATAATTGGGCCCCTCTCCCATAGCTGTCCCACCTGTAAAATGGGAGTAATAGCTCCACTTTTTTTTCTAAAATGACTTTGTTCAGCTTAAAGAAGAGATAGTTCCGGGGAGACTGTATAGCTTCCTTCCAGCACCTGAAGGGGACCTAAGGGAAAACTTGGAGAGATTCTTCTTGCACAGACATGTAGTGGAGGGGGAATGGTTTCAAGCTGAAAGAGGGTAGATTCAGATTAGATATTAGGAATAAATTTTTTAGTATGAAGGCGGTGAGACACTGGAACAGGTTGACCCCTCCCTGGAACTGTTCAAGGGAAGCTTCGATAGGGCTTTGAGCAACCTGATCTAGTGGGAAGTGTAACAGATGCCAGAGTCAGCTAGGGGCGTGCTGGAACTGTCATTCGGGTGTGTGAGGGAGATCTTATCTCCTTCCTGTATCTGAAGAGGGCCTTCAGGAAAGCTGGAGAGGGACTTTTTACAGGGTCATGCAGTGATAGGATGAGGGTTAATGGTGTTTCAAACTGAAAGAGGGGACATATAGATTAGATTTTAAGAAAAGATAGAAATTGCAATAAAGGTGGTGAGACACAGGCATAGGTTATCCAAAGAAGCTCTGGATGCTCCATCCCAGGAAGTGTTCAAGGCCAGGATGGATGGGGCTTGGAGCAATCTATTCTAGTGGGAGGGGCTTTGAAACTAGACGATCTTTAAGTCCTTTCCAACCCAAACCATTTTGTGGTTCTCTGAAATGTATCAGATAATATAATGTACTTAGCCATTATATTCATATTACTGTAATGAGGAGATCCCAAAATTTCCACTAGAAATTTTATCCAAGAAGAAAGAGGACAAAATAATAACTCACACTAAATTAAAAATAAAATAAAAGTATATTGTTATAGTAAGTGTGATACATGATAATTGAAGGAAAGAACGTAAAAATTCTTTTTGGGGTTTGTGGTTTAGTTTGATTTTTTCTTTTAAATCCATAATACCTAGTTTAATAAGCATATCTATTTGCAGGGTTATCTTTGAAAATAATGGTTATATCATGACAATATATCCCCAGAATTTATATTAAAATATATGCAGATCATATTTCATGCATAAATTCTTAGTTCCTATAAAGATGTTGCATGACCCACTTATAAGATCATACATTATAAACAGTGATACTTATCTTTTATTTTAAATAGACACTTACTTACTTGCCATACTCTACATTCTTTCTTGCTCTACATACTCTTTGCTACTCTGCTGCAGTTAGTTAAAAATACAATTGGAATTACTCTATATTGTCCCTACTTCAACCTCTCCTCCAAATAAATGAAAAGCAAATACACATATCAATACATTTACACTTGCACTCTTACACATGCATTATGTACTTCATTAATCAGCATTAGAGATAAAACACTTCTTTGTTTGCTTTGGAATTTCTCAGTTCTCTGTGTAGGGCTAACAAACCTCTTCACTTCTGTGTAGCTGAAGGTGTATTTCAGTATTACTCCCTGGTAAGGATTTCTTTCAAAACATTAATGGTCCTCCTAATGTTGCTTCCATTTACCCTATGGATGTGAGGTGACACCTCCTGTCTTTCTCTAATAAGGCTTGCTCATTATTTCCCTCCTCTTCTTTGGTCTTCTGAGTGGAACAAGAATATTGTTTTCTTAATCTTTGTTTATTATTTTGAACGTGAACTGTAACTGAGTCCTGGTATAACTCTTAGGCATTCTTTTCTTTGGTTGAGACAGGAATTTGTGAGGAGGCCCTTTTCACTTCTTCCTGACATTAACCTGTCCTTGAAAAGTCCTGATCTTTCAGCCCTTTATTTCTAGCCCATGCAAGTGGAAGAGGCAGTGAAATATCTCTTTTTGACATTGCAATTGTGCAGCCACAGGCACTCACAGGAGAATCATCTACTAATAGTGTCCTGGTTTGAGACAGGATGAAGCCAATTTTCCTTTTACTGATTTTTTTTATCTTCAGTAAGCTTTCTTTTAACTAGCACCAGAGTGTTCCAATTAAGACTAATAACAGTGTAATGTTTTTCTAACTACTGGGTCTTCAAGGTCTGAGCCTTTACTCTGCTGGCTCAGACACCATGGGGAGATCTATGACCCCCCTGTAGGAGGCTGAATTAGACAGACAGCAAAATTGGCCAGAGATATTCCATTCCATATACCTAGGTAAGCTTAGAGGAAGGCCAGAGGTCACAGAAGACAACTTCCTTCCTGCTTCTTTCCTTCTCAGACATAATTCTCCACTACCTGTTTATGCAACATGAACTAAGCCTCTGTTTATCCCAGGTGTCGCATAATCACCAAATGACTGAAATCTCATTACTCTGAAATTTAAAAAAGAAATGTTAAATCAGTCTGCTCAGTAAAATCTGTTGAATCTCAATTTGCATACCAGCACAAAAATTCCAATAGTAGCTGAAGGAAATTGAGAGTGGGACACGTCATGGCTGACATCTGTTGAAACTTCACACAGATTCATGCTGACAGGTTTCTCTGTGCTTAATTAACTGCTAGTAATTTTTATGCATAATTCAGACAGAACCCTTGGCATGGGCTGCAGTATATGTAACGGTACACCATATTGGACTTAGTCCCTCTTTTAGGATTTTTGTGTGAATGCACATGATAATAAAGGAGAAATTGACTACTACACCATAGGTGCAATTAATCAGTCATTTCTGCATTCAGGTAATTTGAAAAGCACCGGTCTAGACAGTCCTCACTACTTTCCACTCATTTGGAGTTCACCAGAGGCAATCTGATCCCAATGAATAAACTGTTATTCTGTACAAGTGTCTTATGTATTTAATGAAATCACTAACTTACTCAATAAAAAGCATATTCAGCTGCTTTTTTTTTGTTTGTTTGTTTGTTTGATTGTTTTTGTGATGGGCAGCTATGTGTATATGAAGATGGGACAGACTTAGAGAGAATCACTTACTCCTTAAAATTAATGTGCAATGCATTATTTTATTGTCAAGGAAAAAAAAGATTCTGTTCTGGCTATTGTGTGTTATCCAAGGGATGAAAGTAAGATATCACGGTTCATACAAGTTCATTTTTTCTTCAACAGATGAGACAGCCAGCTCCAATGGGAGATTCAAACAACCCAAGATTTGAATCTCTCTATCCAAATCTCTAGTAATTTCAAAAGAAAATCCTACATGTTACCCATCTGAAAATAAATAATATTTAATATTAGTCACCCCTGTTAGGAACCCAAATTAGATGGGATTTATCTGAGTCATAGACCTTTGCTTCATGCTGTTAAAGAGTGTTACACATGATGAGTTTTGTTGTGAGGATATAATGCATATTACATAAGGAAGAAGATCTGCTACATAAAGCTTAGATAATAACTCCTAGCAGCAGCAATTGCATTCCAGTCTGAATATACAGGCCACATTTTGGGAGAACTGGGACGCAACTTTTCGTTGTGTAACAGCTCAGCTCGATCCAGTGGGAGATACTCATTAAAGTATCTATAGGTATTTGAGGCTTAAACGCAAGACCCCTTTAGTTGCCAGTAACTTCCACTAGAACTGAAGTGCTCCCATTTCACCCTCCCACCAAGCAAGGGGTCTGAACTGCTTTCTCCAGTAAAATTCCAATTCCTTTTTTTTTTTTTGTGGAGTTTGTTCTAGATGCTCAGCACCTATTGAAATCCATCCATGCTAGGTTCAAAAATCTGTATATTATTATTAAATGCATCAGTCATCTACTCTTCAAGAATTAGGCTACCGAATGCATAGTAGTATACAAATTCACTGTCTCCTGATAAACTAGACCATGGCTAAAAATAATGTTTCCAGCAATATCTAATGTTGTGGTCAGTTCTGCTAGATCTCCATGGTTCTTTAAGGTGTTATTAAAGACAGCTCTTCTGTTGCTAGCCTGTTCTTTTCCACATACCCACAAAGATAGTGAATATTTTTAAGGGTTTAATTTTATTAGCTTTTGGTTTTAGATTCATAGAACACATTGTGTCCAACCTCAATATTTTACACTGTAAGCCATATAATTTTTTATCTTTTATTTATAGTGATCCTCATATTAATTTCTCAATAGCAGCCGGCACAGCAGGACGGACAAGGCATTGATCTTCCAATTTATCCACTACTCTTACATATCCTGAGGTTGAAGCTGCTTAGAGAGATTGATGAATTTCTGGCAGCAGTCCAGCGGCTGTGTGTTTCTCATGCATGAAAACCAACAACAGGAAGCTGAAATTTGGCAACTGGCAGTAATATCAGTGACCTCTGTAATAAATATAACAGGGTGTTCTTCAATAATTTAATATAATATTGGATATTCCATAATGAAAAACCAGCCATGTGAGAACCTGGGTGTATAGCTTTGTGAAATTCTGTATATATGTGTTTAGATGTGTGTACACATACAGCTGAAAACACCAATATATAATTTATTTTACTAGCTAACTAGAAATTCACAAAAGTTATCTATTATGAGATTAGTCGTATTATATCTCTGCTAATGCAGGAAAAGTAGTAAAATTAAAGGACACATGTTTGTAACAGCTAGGTAAGAACCCACACAGACACTCACATGCATATTTACGTATATGTATTTCCTCTAACCTTACAATATAGGTTGCAGTGCTTCACTCTAAGTTGTGACTGTGTCTTAGAAGCATTCATACAGTCTAAGGACAGGCATCTGAAGTATCACATAAAGAGAAGACTTTCTTATTCTTAATAATTATATTGTTTGTAGTTGCACAAGAGTGTGACAGCTCTTTCTGTATCACTTCCCCTTCTTATCTTTTAAAAGCAAGTAGTTGATCTGCATTGTTAGGAGATATAAAGTGCAGAATAATCCTACTTTCTGACAACAGTCCTATTTACTGTCTCTGATTATGTCCGATAAGACAGAATACTAACCATGTAATGTTTAATCATAGTTGAATATACCTGTTGTAGGCAGGCTAAAGGACTTTGTAGACATAATTTTAAATACAAACCTCATCAGCTTCCTGTGCTGAGTGTATCTAAGCACAGAAATGCTATCCTATTTAAAGAAAGCTAAAGGTATCTAAAACATGTCTAGCTAAGACATACAGAAATGTAAATGGCTCACCAAGACAGTCTGAGTAGCAACTACTGCAAAAGTATACATTTTAGAAAGCTACCAGTAAAACTGCAGTTTGTGCTCCTAATTATGCAATATACAGGAAACAGTGGCCAAGAAGGCCAACACCATCCTGGCCTGCATCAGGAATAGTGTGACCAGCAGGACCAGGGAGGTGATCGTGCCCCTCTACTCAGCCTTCGTGAGGCCACACCTCGAGCACTGTGTGCAGGTTTGGAAACTGCAGTATAGGAAGGACATTGAGGTGCTGGAGAGGGTGCAGAGAAGGACAACTAGACTGATTAGGGGTCTGGAGAACCAGCCTTATGAGGAGAGACTGAGGGAGCTGTCCAGCCTGGAGAAGAGGATGCTGAGGGGAAACGTCATTGCTTTCTACAACTACCTGAGAGGAGGTTGTGGTGAGGTGGGTGTTGGCCTCTTCTCCCTAGTGACTAGCAATAGGACAAAAGGAAATGGGGTCAAGCTGCACCAGGGAAGGTTCAGGTTGGATATTAGGAAGAATTTCTTCCCAGAAAGAGTCGTGAGGCATTGGAACAGGCTGCCCAGGGAGGTGATGGAGGCACTGTTCCTGCATGTGTTCAAAAAACAGGTAGACGAGGTGTTTCAGGAGATGGTTTAGTGGTTAGGGCTTGTAGGGCAGACAGTTGAACTTGATGATCTTCAAGGTCTTTTCCAACCTTGACAATTCTATGATTCTATGATCTATGATTCTATGTTCACTGCTATTTCTTCTGTGTGGCTTTAGCTGTCTGGGCTAATTTCTCTTCCTTCTTTATTGCTATCTTCCAATAACCAAGAAAAACAGCAACAATTTGTACAGTCCCACCATAGTGCTGGAGCTTTCTGCATGTCAACTCATTACTCACATGGGGGGATTTGTGAGGAAATGAGGGGTTTGGATGCAAAACCAGCATTCTAGCTGGTGATCAAATAACTATATAGAGCACAGTGCTCTATGACACGGCGTGTGTACAAAGTAAGGGAATATAGTTAGACTGCAAAAATCCACCTTATACATGGAGCTATTGTATATGCTCTGAAGGTGTGATTTCAAATATCAGACCTGAGTTAGACTTAGGAGTACTCTGGAATTGCATGTCTTTATTTTAATTACAGAGCTACTGGGGAGACTTCTGTTCACTCTGGAGCTGCATACAATGCTGGAAGTATTCAGCTACATATTACTTCTGAAATAAAAAATAAATTTATCCTATGTAATTCTTAAGAAATAAATAGGAGGGAAGAGTGGTGTATCTTCCTACCAGACACTAAAAGATGCAGAAGATAAGCTTCGCTATTTCTTAGGGTATTCTTTGGAATCTTAGGAAGACCATGCATGGTTAGAAACTCATTCCTTTTAACAGCCCATGATGCGGTGTTTGGATAAAAGATGCCGTGAGACCTGTTGAGCTTTATGTTTTAATGCTGCTACTTTAATAGAACTTACAGTTTTAATGGCCATAGTAAGCAGAATATCTTACTTAGAGCTCATAGCCAAAGGCTCTGAGGGGCTTTAAAGTATAGTACAGAAATTGCCAGAAACTACCACGAGCTATTTTTCTATTTTAAAGCTTTTGACATTACAAAGACCCTTTATTATGAGAAATTCAGTCTATTGTAAAGAATCCCTATTTGTGAAGTGGTTTTACTAGGAAAGGATAAGAAGCCTCTGAACATTTACCCAAATCTAGAACATACTTAAGTCTGGGGTTTTTGGTCAAGGTTTTGAAAATATTGGCATATATATTTTTTTACTACTGGCTTCAGCTACCACTTAAACAGGAAATGCTGATGAAATGAGAGAAGTTCTTATCATGGTATTTCTGGACATAAACAGTAATGGAAGTGCCAGAGATATCACTGGAGAGAATGCTTTTATGGTAGTTCCTCGTCAATTTTATTATTTTATGGACTTCAATAATATTCTGAATTCTTCAAGTATAGGCAATATGAATAATGCATTAAAAATAAAAATAAAAATTCTGTCCCGAGGTGCTTCCAATCTGATTCCATGCAATGGCAAGAAGAAAGAGAATTTTAAAATGGAATTAAATGGGAAAAGACATAGATGAGATAATTATGACCATCAAATAGTTCAGAGATATCATGCCTCCTTCGCAGTAGTTATTTGTAAACCCAAAAATTATGTTAAAAACAACAACAACAACAACAAATTTTACACTTGCTTGGAGTTGGCTTTCCATTACATATGCACTGTCTTTATAGATGTAAAGCAGAGGATCATCAGAGCTGCCAGGAACGGCCAGTGCTTTCTACAGAAGTGGGCTTGGAAAGGACATTCCTGCAACACCGATATCAGTCATCTCTTTTGACACACAACCAGTTTATTAGGAGCTGTCATAACATCTGGGAATTAATAAGAGTTTCCACAGAAAGGTTGTTCTGTAATATTCTTCTTATAATCAGAAAAGATCTATTTTCCATACCCATCACTATCCATGGATATACATATCCTTTCCATTTCACATCCTCTCCATGTCCTGGTTTGAGCCAGGATGAAGTCAATTTTCTTTTTATGGATTATTTTTTTTTTTTCTTCAGTGAGGTCTCTTAACTAACAGCAAGTTTTCCAGCTAGTGGACTGATAACACTGGAATATTTATGTTACTGCTGAGACATCAAGGACACTTTGCTCTGCAGCCTCAGATGCTAAAGGAGCAGAAGAGTCATATCTGCAGCCCTCCATAGGGAGGAATGGACTAGACAGACAGCAAAATTGACCAAAGTATTCTATTTCATATATCTACGTAAACGCAGTGTAAGGTCAGACATCATGGAAGTAAAGCCTCTTCTCTCCATTGCCAGCATCTGGGGAGGACTCCATCTATCCATCACTGTTGATCCCGAGGCCCATGCACTCCTGAGCCTCGTCATTCTCCCCTCAGCTCCTGTCTGCTCTGCCGCTCTCTCCAGCAGCTCCAGGACATTTCAGAACTGCTCACAGCTCAGGAGATGTCGTGGGAGTTGCTGAGGGTCGAGGTAGATAATAGGGTTTTGCACATTTGTGAACACACTTATATATATATATATAGTACATATTTTCTTATAATTAGTATTTAATTAAAGCTGTCTAGTTTAGTTTTCACTCCGTGACGCCTCTCTCCCTTTACTCT
>NW_009953075.1:146812-160024 GCF_000747805.2 Chaetura pelagica
GGGAGGGAGAGAGGATCAAGAGTGTTATTGTCGCTGGTTTAATTTCCCAGCATAAGTCAAGCTGTGGCACTCCACTGTTCTGTTCAACCTATTAGTGTAAACTACCCAGAATTCTACAGAGGGAATTAGCATGCATAGTGCAGTGTCATTAATATTTCCCTGTCTGTGCTCATGAAATACCCAGAGATTGTGTGTAGTGAAATCAAACTGTTACTGCATAGCAGACAACTTGCAGATCATGAACAATTAATATACAATTAATAATATATATGCCTTTTCCAAACCTATGACACTTCCAATTTATTGCTCCAGTTCTTAAGATCATTCACTTCTTCTATGACCATGGTCTGATCTGCCTCTATCCTTGGCATTTCTCTCCAGTTGAATGTCATCAGTGAATTTCTTTAGCAATGACCAGTTGTGGGGTTTTTTAAACTCATTATTGAAAATCTTAAGATAATTTTTTTTCTAAGATTCTTGAAGAATTCCCTGTGTAATGTATTATCTACAACACAGTGTGCTCTACTTGAAAGAATTTCTCAATATGCAAAATTTTTCAAGTCCCAAATGACATTAGTTAATTACTAATGTGAAAGTATTAAAGCAACTGTAAAAAAAAAAAAAAAAAAAAAAAAAGGAACTTTTAAATGTCTTTATCTATCTATTTATCTATCTATTTACCTATTTAACAATCAGCTCTCTAAAGGCTGCACTATAACCTTGTACTCTGGCAATGTGCTATTCTCAAATAAGGAAAAAAATCTCTTGTTAATACCACCATATGCCACGTGCCCGGTGAGGGCCATACCTTATAACAACAACATAATAAGGACATATTGTGAAGAATTGCAACAGTGAACCTGGGGGAAATAAGCTAGAATGACAGAATAGGCTTTATATATATGTGTGTGTGTGTGTATATACATATATACGTGTGTGTGTGTGTGTGTGTATGTATATGTATGTATGTATGTATGTATGTATGTATATATGTATATAACAGAATCACAGAATTGTCAGATCTGGAAGGAACCTCTAGAGTTGATTTAGTCCAACTCCCCT
The DNA here is from genome assembly GCF_000747805.2 of Chaetura pelagica. Taxonomy (NCBI): domain Eukaryota; kingdom Metazoa; phylum Chordata; class Aves; order Apodiformes; family Apodidae; genus Chaetura; species Chaetura pelagica. The sequence continues at coordinate 147,875 of NW_009953075.1, forward strand.
GCTAAAGCAGGATTGCCTAGAGCACCTTACTCAGGACTGCATCTAGACAGGTCTTGAACATCTCTAGAGAAGGGGACTCCACAACCTCCCTAGGCAGCCTGTACCAGTGCTTTGTCACCCTCGCAGAAAATAACTTTTTAATCATATTTTTTTTAAATGGAACTTCCAACGTTCCAGCTTGTGCTTATTTTCCCTCATCCTGTCACTTGAAACTACTGAAAAGATTCTCGCTCCATCCTAATTCCAATCACTCTTTAGATACTTACAGGCATTAATAAAATCTCACCTCAGCCTTCTCATCTCAAGGCTAAACAGTCTGGACTCCCTCAGCCTTTCCTCATAACAGAGATGCTCCAATCCAGTCTTTGTTGCCCTCCACTGGACTCTCTCTAGTAGTTCCCTGTCGTCCTTGAAATGCAGAGCCCAGAACTGGATGCAGTATTCCAGATGTGGCCTCACCAGGGCCTTTCTTGACCTACTGGCCACACTCTTCCTTATGTATTCCAGGATTCCAGTGGCATTCTTTGTGGCAAGGGCACATAGCTGACTCATTAATCATTTACTGTCTACCAGGACTGAGTACCCTGAGTCCTCCTTCTTGTCCTTTTTGAAGACTAGAGTAATATTTGCCTTCCTCCAGTCGTCAAGCACTTCTCCTGTTCTCCATGACCTTTCAAAGGTGATGGAGAATGGCCCAGCAATAAGATCTGCCAGCTCTCTCAGCACCTGTGGGTACATCACATCAGGGCCCATGCACTTAAGGTTGTCCCAGTTTGGCCAAGTGATCTTTAACCTGGTTGTCCTCTACTGAGGGAAGGTCTTCCTCCCTCCAGACTTTTTTCCTTGCCTCCAGGGTCTGGGATTCATGAAGGACAGCTTGAGCAGTGAAGACTGAAGCAAAGAAGGCATTCAGTAACTCTGCCATCTCTGTGTCTTCCACCACCAAGGTGCCCACCTCATTCACCAGCAGGCCTACATTTCCCTAGTCTTTCTTTTTCTATTGATAATATTCTGTCTCCCAAGGGATACTCAACCATGCTCTGAAACAGGCCAAAGTCTGCCTTTTGGAAGACCAATATATATTTACCAACAGTTTTGCCTGCAGGAGAGAAGTTGCTTATGTCGAAACCAGTTAGACACCCAATCAGCATTTTCATGTTTCTGACTCACTTTTTCCCTTGTTATCTGGTTGTTTTTTTCAAGAATGTTACAGCTTTTCAAGACACCGTGACAGTGCCTATAACAGGTAGAGGAAAAATACTGACATTATGAAAATATTTTAATGTGACATTTTTCACTAGCAAAGAAAAACACAGGAAAGAGACAATTCGGTTTTGACGGCTAGTTTCAAATTTCCAGACTTTAAAAGTTTCAAGATTTATGCTCCCTACCTCTGTGGTCCTCCACTTTGCTTCATATGACTCAGATGCTCTTCAAATGGCATTTCTCTAAGACCTGAAGTTTTATCTGGTTTTTCTTGTCCTTCTCCAGAGGCTTTAATTCAAAATAGTTTTGGATAACTATGGAGAATAAGAGGCTTGCATATATGTGTGTGCATGTGCATGAGTGTTAGTGTCATTGACAGTTGGTAACATACTGTCAGTTACCAAAAAAAAATTGCAGACTTTTTTTATGGAGGAAATGGGACAATAGCAGAGTGAGGTGCCTTCAGCAAACACTAGGCATAGCTCCTGACACCATGCAACCATAGCATCAAGAAGAAGGCAGAAGTCTCACTGGAAGGTGTTGGCAAGAAACACAGGGCACCAGGTCATGCTGCTTCATGGGGCTGGGGGATCCAGGAAGCCCCTGGCCCTGAAGCACCCTGGACCCTTACAGAGAATGAAACTATACAGTTATTACAAAGACTTGTACATAACTTATTACAGCTGTTAACCAGAGGAAAAGAAATGTAAAATGAGTAAGAGTAGTAGGAACTGTTTTTTAACTCAGAAACCTGTGAAGGTAGTAAAATGGATAAAAAGGGGACAAAATGTAGCTTGCCATCCTTTTCAGAAACCAGCTGAGAATAGTATTTAGGCACTACTGGATTTCAGTGGCAATGCCTCTTTTCTTGGTCCAGGCCAAGGAGGACCAAGTAGGAACTGTTTTTTAACTCAGAATCCTGTGAAGGTAGTAAAATGGATAAAAAGGGGACAAAATGTAGCTTGCCATCCTGTTCAGAAACCAGCTGAGAATAGTATTTAGGCACTACTGGATTTCAGTGGCAATGCCTCTTTTCTTGGTCCAGGCCAAGGAGGACCAAGAAGGTAGGATTTGAACAGAGGTATAATAGCTAAAGCAGGACATTCCATTTCTCCAGGTGTAAGCACATGAACACTCCACACAATACCATGTGAGCACCTGCCACAGTACACTAAACTGTGTCAGCCTAATGGTATCCACTCTTTCTTCATCTGCTTCTTTACTGAGTTAGAAAGCATATCTGCATTGAATGAACTTACTTTGATAATTATTTATTTATTTATTTATTATTTTTATTCTTATGTTGATATGGATATTGATATAAATACATAAAAACAGGCACAAGTTTATCTACTGATAGTTGAATTTTGTATTTAAACAGAAAGCTTGTGAGCTCAAATTATGATGCTTGTATTTCTCAGGAGTTTGATTCTAGCAAATTAGTAGTATCTCCTGAAACTTATAAGGTTCAGACTGGAGATAATGAAGGGAAAAACAGAATTACTCTAAGGATCATTAAATAATGGAATGGATTGCCCAGAGAGGTTGTGGGTTATCTGAGCCTGGAGGTTTTCAAGACACGAACAGGCCAGTACACAAGTGCCACAAGCCTGTGAAAGGATTATATGTTATTGTCAAATATATTTATTACCAAATAAATTATGCAGGTTTCAGGATTAGAACTTGACTCTTTCTGCTCCTTTTTGAAAGAGCTCTATTTTACCAGTTAAAGAAAGCAAACTCTAGCATTATGTATTGCTGCATGTTAGTATTTTCCCATGAAAAGAAGTCATAAAAATTGGCTTAACATGTATGTCTAAGTTAGTATCCTGTTTTCCAGTCTAAGAAAAGTTTCCTGGTAGTAACAGTGTTCTTATGAATTGTTGGAAAGTTTGTAAATATCTTACACTGGAATTCTAACAACCCAAAAGCATGCAAAATAAAAATATTCATCTTCCTTTAAAAAATTATCTTCTGACTCTTTTATCTAGAATTTGCACATTACATCCTTTACAGTTATTTTTCTTCATAATCATCTATCTCTGACCTAAAACTATAAATACAAGATAGTTTTCAGGACATTGTTCAAGCATTTTTCATTAATTTATGATTGTTGTGACTGTTAATTAAATAATATCTAAGTATATGCTACCGGAAACCTGGGAATGAATTCTGGTGATGACAATGTTCAGTGGGACCTGTTTGATAAGAAACATAAGTGACTGAAAAACCTGTGATGTAAAACCAAAAGGTTTTATAAAAAAAAAATAATAAAAAAAAAAATCAGATCAGTTTTGTAAGGATTATTGATCTAAAACAAGGAGTATTTTTTATCTAGGCTCTGAACAAGAAGCCCCACACATCTATGTCCAGCTGTCACCAACAAGCCACACTTTTTGTCATAATTATTTCCCATCTGTCAGTGTTAGCACCATGCACTACTGTCAGCCACCTTGCTGCCTTTGCTACCTCTTCCCAATCCAGCTGTTTGGCAAAATTCATCATGTCATTTTTTCTTTACCTGTTCAAACTGTTCTTTCTTTACCTGTTCAGCAGGGAAAATTGATGCACATGAGTAATTGACAAGTTATCACGTTCCCCTTTCTCAATAAGAGGCAATCGCAGTAATAAACATCCACCAATCTAAGACAACAATGTGGGAATAAATGATGAAATGGAGCAGGGGAGCAAGGAAGAGAAAAAGCACAGTGGAGTCACAGGGCATTCTTATTTGTGGTATGTTCAAATTTTGGACTAAAGAATGCAGTATGAAGACTTGGACTGATGGCATAGTGCTATGGATCAGGTCCCCAGTTTTTCAGATTGCCAAGTCTCTTCTACACAATGGATAATTCTTCTTGCATAGCTCTGTCAAGCAGGAGATGTGACAGAAACAGAGGTATAATTCTCAGTTTTACTTTGTTTTAGTGCATACCCTGGAGAAATCAGTATCTTCATCAGTAAAATGGGAATAATACTACTTTATCCACCTCTGACAAGTGCATCATGATCTAAGGATCAAAGTGTTATGTACAACTAAGTATTTTTATTATTACTACTTTGATGTGTAAATCACAGACACAATTGGCTGTAACTGTCTTTGAAGTTGTTCTGAAAAATCGTATCATATTCCACTTCAGCAGTGATTTAATTTGTGGATTAGTGACATGACAGACCATAAGAGGCTATTTGGAAGTCTTCCAATTGGTTTTCTCAATGTGGCTGCTGTGAGCATGCACTTAGTGTTCAGTAGGCAGAAAATGTCTTCAAATTATTATTAATGATTGCATTATTTTCTCAGTGAAAGAATTTGGTAATTATAAATCTTATTTTTGTTAATAAGATTAATTTTATGATCTGGTGCAATTACCATAAATTGTACTTACAGAAACAAAGTTGTTAGTCATGCAACCTAACTGCTCCTACCTTCAAACTGGTTTATTAATGAGGCAGTTCCCCCAGGAACTAGGCAGGTGTCCTAGAAACCAGCAGACTATTGAAGCCTACCTTTCATCAGAAAATCCAGTTAGTAATCCTTTGACTGTCCACTGGACTAAATTTAATTGGTCTTACATTCTTACTCATCTTTCTAAAGACAAATTCAAAAGGAGACAAGATCTCTTTGTCTTGCCATTCTGGTACAACTCCATCCCCTGCATGCCATTGCTTTAGAGCACTACATAAATGGCATAAAATGCTGTGTCAAGTGACACTCTTTTTTATTCATTACATAAATTACTCTCCATCCCTTCCTGTTGCATTCTCAGTATCACAACTGAAGTAAAAAAGTATTCAAAAAAAGCCTCACATTTATGGAGTAGTACTTGCACAAGTCATTTGCGAGACCACATGACAAGTCTAAGACAAAGCAGAACTGATGTTATATCCTAGTTTGATAAAGAAAAATTAGAAATTATATTACTATCAGGGCTATTAAATATTTGCATGGGGAGTGTTGGAAAGTTCAGAGACTTTGCAAATCAAAGTACTTCTTGCAGGATGAACCATGCCAGGTCACGTGACCAGATAGCCCAGGGAATTACCATTGTGATTTTCAATCAGAAGTTAGTATTAAACTCACTTATTTAAAAATCTTTTGCTCTGGTATTTAACATACAAGGATGATAGCTGCCATTCTTTCAATGAATCCTATGAAATACAATTTTTTTTTACTGTTAAATCTTATTTAACTCTATCCCACTATTATAATGCTATAATAAATCCTAGTTTGTAAAAAAATGTCAAGTGTTGCTAAGACAGACATTTGTCTGAGTCAAACAATAAAATAAGATTGTCTGTCTTTCTAGACTTTCTTTTCACTTCCCATGAAGAAATATGGTTTTACAAAAAGTTATTTCAGACCAAGCTTAAAAAGTTATGACTATCCAAAATCTGTTTTCCTTCCTTAAGATGGGTTAAAATAATTATATTTGTGACTTGAAAACTACTGAGCTAGTGTTCTCCACCAGGGCTTCTCTTGCACTTCTTATCAGACTTAAAACAGGATAATGATGGCAGCTTGTGTTATATGTATTGCAATAAATGAGAGCAAATGTTTGGCAAACAAAAATTATTATAAACAAAAAGTGAGAATCGTAACTGAAATTTCAATAGAAAAACTTATTTTTCAACTTCAGAAATCTTAATTCTTTAGTGGTAATTCTGCATAAAGACTTTACTTGTCTCTATTAAAAAAAAAAAATCCTCCAGTTCTTAAAATGAACACTTCATTTCTTATTCATATTGATACCTCTGGTCACCTTTCTGCTGGAAATTTTTTTAAAAAAAACAGGAGGTCTATTATCTAAGGATATAAGAACTGTCATATAAATTATTGAAATAGGCAAGATAATAAGTTATTAACAGACAGATTTTACACTCATCTGCTACTGAGAAACTTATGACAAAAAGGACCTTTCAATTATCTAATCTATCATCCAGTCAATGTTTATTCTTAACTTTTCCACTGTTTTGAGAAGTTGGAGATAACTCAAGCGAATTTTCCATCACAATGAAATGGCTAAACACTAGCTGTCTTCTACTGCATATTCAATTACTTAACATTACCCTATTATTTGTAATACTACTCTATTCTAATCTGACCTAGATTTCTTGTAGATCTTGGGTTGATTATCCAGCCTATGACAAATTCAAGTATATTTTCAAGTGAGTATTTTTGAACCAGGAGAGGCATGGAAATGTTGGAAGGCATCCACGGGATGATCATTTTATTTTAAAATATGTACTGATTCAATTTCAGTGTCTGTTTAAGTAGTTACAGTGTCTAATGGAAGTGGAAGCACAACAGTTCACCTAGAGGGAATGTTGTGTTTTATAATGCATGACGTAGAATGGAAAATTAATTTAGGTTATAAAGAAGAAGGTGGACACTTCAGTTCTTAAAAGACTACTATAATGGTAAACCATTATACTTTATTCATATTGGGACAGCCCATATAACACAGAAGAAAATAATAGCATTTAATTAAAAAATAATAATAATAATTTTACTCTGATGTGGGCTTAGTTGTTCCTGGGTAAAATACACCTGAGAAAACCTTCAAGGAATACATTCATTTTGTGGAAAACCTGTTGTGGTATAAGCGTATTTTGCTAGGACTGTTGAATAACAGCACCATTCAGTATCAGGTTTGTCATGCATTTGTCCTTCCATTCTACTGGTCGAGGACCAGGAATTCCAAACCTGTTGCTGAAAAGCCCTGTGCCTAAATTTTTTTGTGATGTCTTCTGGTTTGAAACACCTTCTAGAGAACACCTATTGAAAAAAGGGACACCGAATCCGATTACTACCTGCTGCTGATTTTTCAGGTTGGCAGTGACAAAATTATTACAAGAAATGTAAGGGCATTGGAGAGTGACTTCAGGGCCCTGGGATGGCTAGTTAGGGGGTCTGGAGTGCAAGTAGTGTTTGCCTCCATCCCTCTTTCAAGAATGGGTAGGGAGGTAAATAGGAAGAGTTTACAGGTCAACGAATGGCTAAGAGACTGGTGCCAAAGACAGGGTTTTGGTTTTTTTGATCATGGGCTGCTATATGAGACACCTGGCCTGGTGATGGCAGGTGGGATGCACCTGTCCCAGAGGGGGAAGAGGCTTTTGGGGCAGGACTTAGCAGGGCTCATTGAGAGAGCTTTAAACTAGATGTGAAGGGGGAAGGGGAGAAAACTGGGTCTGTTAGGGACAAGCCCAAGAGCCCAAAGGCCCAAAGGCAGGCGGTCTAAGGAGGATTTGGTCCCACCAGTGTGCTCTGCTTGCTTCCTGAAATGCCTCTATGCTAATGCACGCAGCATGGGGAATAAACAGAAGGAGTTAGAGGTCTGTGTGCGGGCTAAGGGTTATGATCTGGTTGCACTAACAGAGACATGGTGGGACAGCTCACATGACTGGAATGTGGCCATGGATGCTTATGTGCTTTTAGGAAAGATAGGGCAGAGAAGTGAGGTGGTGGAGTTGTTCTTTATGTGAGAGAGCAAATAGCATGTATTGAGTTTTGTGTAGGGGCTGATGAGGGGCAAGTTGAAAGTCTTGTACTGAAGCTGAAAATTCTTTTTGAAAAATGTCAGAAGACCAGGTAGATTATTAAGCAATACAGTAAGATAATTATTTGTTTGCCTTGTTTGTACAATATTAACTACCTAATTTGTAAGGCATGGTGATAGAATTTAAATGCTAATAAAATCTTAACTGAGCTGATGTAATCACAACAAAACAGATTTTATATGAGTACATATCCTGTGTGGAAGGAACAAAATACCCAGCAGGACCAGAACCCTGGACTTCCACAGGGCAAACTTTGGTCTCCTCAATCATCTATTAAGGGAAATCCCATGGGACAGGGTGCTAGAAAATAAAGGAGCTCAAGATAGCTGGTCAACATTCAAGGACCACTTCTTGCAAGCACAGGATCAGAGTGTCCCAATGGTTAGGAAATCTAGTAAGGGTGCTAGGAGACCTGCATGGTTAAAGAAGGAACTACTGGGCAAACTTAAGTGGAAAAGGAAAATCTATAGATCATGGAAGGAGGGGCTGGTCACTTGGGAGGAATATAGGACTGTTGTCAGAGGATGTAGGGAGGCAATTAGGAAAGCTAAGGCCTCCTTGGAACTTAACCTTGCAAGTCAGGTTAAGGATAATAGAAAGGGCTTTTTCAAGTACATAGCTAGCAAAACTAGCAATAGAGGCAATATTGGCCCATTGAGGAATGAGGTGGGAGCCCTGGTGACAGAGGATATAAAGAAGGCAGAGGTGCTGAATGCCTTCTTTGCCTCTGTCTTCACTCCTGCAGGGTCTCCCTATGAGCCCCAGATTCATATAGCCCCAGAAGAAGTCAAGATAGAGGAAGAGTTTGACATGGTAGATGAGGATTGGGTTAGGGATCAGTTGAGTAATCTGGACATCCATAAATCAATGGGTCCAGATGGAATGCACCCAAGGGTGCTGAGGGAGCTGGCGGAGGTCATTGCTAGGCCACTCTCCATCATCTTCAGTAAATCATGGGCAACAGGTGAGGTGCCTGAGGACTGGAGGATAGCAAATGTCACTCCAGTCTACAAGAAGGGCAAGAAGGAGGACCCGGGTAACTATAGACCGGTCAGCCTCACCTCCATCCCTGGAAAGGTGATGGAACAACTTGTTCTTGTGACTATCTCCAGGCACATCAAGGACATGGGGGTCATCAAGAGCAGTCAGCATGGTTTTATCAAGGGTAAATCATGTTTGACTAACCTCATAGCCTTCTATGAGGAAATTACTAGGTGGATAGATGATGGTAGAGCGGTAGATGTGGTTTATCTTGATTTCAGTAAAGCATTTGACACCGTCTCCCACAGCATCCTTGTGGATAAGTTGATCAGGTATGGGTTTGGTGACCAGGAAGTGAGGTGGATTAGGAACTGGTTGAAAGGAAGGAGTCAGAGAGTTGTAGTCAATGGGGTAGAATCTGGTTGGAGGTGTGTTACTAGTGGAGTCCCACAAGGGTCGGTGCTGGGACCGGTGTTGTTCAACATCTTCATCAACGACCTGGATGAGGGTATAGAATGTACCCTCAGCAAGTTTGCTGATGACACTAAGCTGGGAGGAGTGGCTGACACACCAGAAGGCTGTGCTGCCATTCAGAGAGACTTAGATAGGTTGGAGAGTTGGGCGGGGAGAAACATGATGAAATTCAACAAGGGGAAGTGCAGAGTTTTACATTTGGGGAAGAACAACACCATGTCCCAGTACAGGTTGGGGGCTGAACTGCTGGAGAGTAGTGTAGGTGAAAGAGACCTGGGGGTCCTGGTAGACAGGAGGATGACCATGAGCCAGCAATGTGCCCTTGTGGCCAAGAAGGCCAATGGCATCCTGGGGTGTATTAGAAAGGGTGTGGTTAGTAGGTCAAGAGAGGTTCTCCTCCCCCTCTATTCTGCATTGGTGAGGCCACATCTGGAGTATTGTGTCCAGTTCTGGGCCCCTCAGTTCAAGAAGGACAGGGAACTGCTTGAAAGAGTCCAGCGCAGAGCTACGAAGATGATTAAGGGAGTGGAACATCTCCCTTATGAGGAAAGGCTGAGGGAGCTGGGTCTCTTTAGCTTGGAGAAAAGGAGACTGAGGGGTGACCTCATCAATGTTTACAAATATGTAAGGGGTGAGTGTCAGGGAGATGGAGTTAGGCTTTTCTCAGTGATGACCAGTGATAGGACAAGGGGTAAAGGGTGCAAATTGGAGCATAGGAGGTTCAAGTTGAATATCCTAAAAAATTTTTTTACTCTGATACTGACAGAGCACTGGAACAGGCTGCCCAGGGAGGTTGTGGAGTCTCCTTCACTGGAGACATTCAAAACCCACCTGGATGCTTTCTGGTGTGATGTGTTCTAGGTGACCCTGCTCTGGCAGGGGGGTTGGACTAGATGATCTTTCAAGGTCCCTTCCAACCCCTAGGATTCTATGATTCTATGATCTCTTTATAAGATTCATCTGTACCTCTGCTAAAGACAAGTTTCTTCTACTGACTTTTTTCCTTGCTAGACAAACTTCTATCGGTAATCCTACCTCAGCATCTCTCTTTTGATCAGGAGTATTAGTTTTGTAACATCTATTGCTTTCTCTCTTGTCCATTGTATTTCCAGTTTCCACATGAGAGCATTACTAAGGAATATTTCATAACTGGCATGTTTATTGTACATTATACTTAATGTCTATAATACTCACACCATGGGCTTTCACCTATGTATAATGGAATGATCCTATGTTTCAGGATAAGGTAAGAATTTTAAGGGTACAGTAATCTTTACTTGTTAACCTTCAAGAAATTTCTTCACATTAAGGGAAGGGCACTACAAAGCTTCTAGTCCAAGAGGGATGACTGTTAATTTTGCGGTTGATACACATTATATCTTAGAGGACATGAGTACTTAAATGTCTATTTTACTTTTCTATTAGCAAAAATTTTAACAAGGAGAATCACTTAATATTTTTGACGTATAGTTTCTCTTAGCACATGATGTCAAACTTTAACAGCTTATTTGTTTATAAATTAAGAATAAAGCAGCATCTTTTCCTGTCATTTTAATAGTCAAAGTTCCAATTTTAATGAAATTAGAATCTTTTATGCTATTTTAATACTATGCTTGACATAGAAGGTATAGAGTGTACTTTTATTCAAAAAATATCAGAACATGCTATTTAAACCAAACGCCATTTTTGCTGGGTGTCATGATCCGATCCTGTCCGTGATGCCAGTTAACGTCACGATCCGACATTCGGATACGTGGCACTTTTTTATAAAGGTGATCCCAAATGGTGAAATTAAGACACAAATGAGGTCAGATGTCACGCACACAACAAACTTTTATTACAGTAACACAACAAAGTCCCTAAAGCGGATAGGACAGGGAGGAAAACAGAGACAGAAAATAAAGGAGAAAGCAGAGAGATAGAGGACAGCAAGCAAGAGCATAGTTACCACCCAGGTCCAGCGATGTTGTTGGTGTGGAAGTGGTTCCTGGTGGGGAAGTGCTTCGAATGCACCCATAGAGTCCCAGATTTTTATACAGTTCTTGCCCACTGCACCCCCACTTTTTCCCTGAATAAGGGAGAAAATCCTTCTATCTTCTCCATAACAAGGGCAGGTATGATGCCAGGGGCTATGTAGTCTTTGTTTGGCTAATTGATGAGATCAGCCATTATAAAAGAGGATGTTGAGTCAACTGGCACCACAGGATTAGTTTGTTGGAGTGGAGTTCCTGTCCTAGAAAGTGGCTTGAGACTGACACTCCCTGTCTTGTCCTGCTAAGTGGGTGGTTTTCATATCAAGGCCTTGTTATCACTGGATATTCTGCTTTGTCTCTGATGTCAGCATGTCCCACACTAAACTCCTCAGTTCTCAGATACTCCTCGAAGGAGGGGGAGCAAAGGGGTTGGGTGGGTTGTTGAGACATCTCTTTAGTTCATCAGCAGATGTTGTTCAACTCTCAGATGACACAGGACAGACAACAGATATCCTGAGTGCTGAAGTCCATCATTTATCTCTTGGATTGCTCGAGGCAAGCACTATACAATCTGAATGCCACACTGGGTTAACAGGTCTTTAAAATTAAAAAGTCAAATTTAAATTTAAAAAAAAGGTTAATTTGTTGACCTCAACTTTGTTTCATTGTTCATTGCATCTTATGCAAATTAAGCATTCTTTCTCAATCATTATAAGAGGGAACAACAAAGCTTTTAAGGCTCCTACTAATCCAATACCCTATGGCTGCATACTTCTAATTCTTTTATTTTAAGGGACCAATCATATGCATTATAGAAATGAATATACTATATATAATCTATAATTTCAGCAACCTCTAACTTGTAAATGTTTTAGATCATATTAAAAAATATAAAGCAGTGTCATTCCTTAAAAAGTTTGAAATGAAGAAGGGAAGGGAAGGCAAGGGAAGGCAAGGG
>NW_009953076.1:0-1926 GCF_000747805.2 Chaetura pelagica
ATACAAAATAAACAAGCATTTAGGTCATGATGGTGCCTGTTGGGTGGTGGATAGGGGAAAACTATGCCCACTCCTAGGCCATGCAACACTATAAACCCATGCATTTCTTTGTGTTGTGGGTTTCTCTTTACAATTTTATCTTGAAATCAGAAAAAAAGAAACCCTGATGCGCCAAGAGATTTGTCTTCTCTTTTTTTTTTAGTATTATGTGACAACTTCAAATAGTTTAATTCCTCAGTCAGTCATGCAAGGATTTGCTTTGAAAAATTGCAGTCCTGTTGTAAAATGCCACCAGTTTTATTGCTTAGAGTAGCTGCATTTAAAGAATAATTTTAGTTATCCCATGCATTTTGTCACTTGGTGTGTGAGTAATTTCTGCTCACTTAAAATGAACTTTAGAAGCTCATGAAGCTTATGTCATTGCAAGGTGTAAAACCTCTTCAATAAATAAATGTGCATTAATGTCATATTATCTAGATTTAATTAAGAGTAGCAGTGATGTGTAGTGTAGTTGCATTCTCGTGACAGACCACAATTGAGAATATTGTTTAGTAGTTGCTGGATAAAGGAAATGGTTTTCTATCTGTCTTAATTCTTCACTTGGGATTAAAAAAAAAGGGGTGGGGAATATGTGGAGTACAGGGAATTTTGAGAGGAGGCTTGAACTGTGGATCAGTGAGAAGACACTAGTGATCAGTTCAACTGTTAATAATAGCACCATTTAATTTTAGTAGTAAAGTACGATTTGATGTGATTCATATTGGCATATTCTTACCTTACCAACATCTCATTTAATTTATCCAGTTGTCATTAATTATTCCTTGTATATATCAAAGATTTAGCATCCCCATTTTCTCTGGTGGTAATCCTGAGGACCTTCTATTTCAGTAAAGAATGCCATATCGTAATTAAAGAATTCTTAATTAAAGAATTTCTCTTCCAGTGTTTCTTCCTGACTTAAAATTCTGATTTTCTGGATTCATAGGTTTAAATCTGTTTGCTTTCTTTATTTGAAAAGAAACCCTTTGATATGTTTGTTTTTAGGAACAGAGTGTGAAGACCTCATAGAAGAGTTGCTGTGTTGCCTGATCCAGCTCATTGTTGAAATTCCCCTCTTGTAAGTTTGCTTTTTCCTTTTGTTTTTTTATCTAGCCCTCCTGGCTTCTTCCCATGAATTGATCATTTGAGAGAATATAAAACTTAGAGTGATGGGATCATAATATTTAAATACTTGTATTTGAAAGTTGCATGTGATGGGGCAGTACTGATAGCAAGAACCTGCTGCTAGTACCAGCACTGGATGTTCTGTTGGATGAAATACAGGATCAGCATCTCACACATAGTTCAAACCAGCAGCAGAAGTTACCCTGGTTTATTTAGTAGGAGCTCTGATGTTTGTTTCAGGTACCTCTGTTAGCACAGGGACATTTTATGCTAACTTTTGGCTAGAAATGGCTGTGGGGAAATGGGAACCTTGAGGGGGGGATGCAGCAAAAGTTCCTCTTCTGCAGTTTGTGTGTGTGTTAAATAAGTCATTATTTACCACTGATTTCTGAAATACCAGGAAATTGAGGTTGAAAAGAGAAATTACTGGGAAGAATATTTATGTGGCTGTTTTAATGGATCTACTGTATTTGAGCTGTGTTGGTTCCACATCCCACTGGGAGATAAAGACATGGAACTGTTGGAGTGAGTCCAGAGGAGGCCACAGAGATGATGGGAGGGCTGGAGCAGCTCTGCTCTGGAGACAGGCTGGGAGAGTTGGGGTGTTCAGCCTGGAGAAGAGAAGGCTCCAGGGAGACCTTAGAGCACCTTCCAGTGCCTGAAGGGGCTCCAGGAAAGCTGGGGAGGGACTTGGGACAAGGGCAGGGAGGGAGAGGACAAGGGGGAAGGGATGAAAACTGGAAGAGGGAGATTGAGGTGAGA
>NW_009953076.1:2374-5493 GCF_000747805.2 Chaetura pelagica
GAGGAATCCCGGAGCTGCTGCTGGAGAAAGCAGAGAGTTATGGGGGTCAGGAGAGCTCGAGCCTGGGGGTCGACGGTGATGGATGAACAGAGTCCTCCCCGGACGCCGGCCATGGACGGAAGAGAAGGGAAGGAGAAGCAGGAAGGAAGTTGTCTTCTGGGATCTCTGACCTTCCTCTGAGCTTACGTAGATATATGGAATGGAATATCTCTGGCCAATTTTGCTGTCTGTCTAACTCAGCCTCCTACGGGGGGGTCACAGATCTCCCCATAGTGTCTGAGCCGGCAGAGTGAAGGTGCGGCCTTGAAGCCTCCGTAGTTAGAAAAACATTCCAGTGTCTTATCAGCCTAGCAGAACACACTGTTGCTAGTTACAAGAAAGCTTACTGAAGGGAAAAAAATCAGTAAAAATAAAAATTGGCTTCATCCTGGCTCAAACCAGGACACAAGGGTAGTGTTAGGAACAAGTTTTGTGTTCAATTGCATTGAAATCTGTGCCTAAAATATAGTGCCCCAATTAAAGCCTCACAGCTTGGAAAGAGTTTTAGATTCTCTCTTGGCTAGTATGTAGCTCTGCTGATGATTTGGTCTTTATACTTGGGATTGTTCTTTTGGTTGGAAAGCTGACAGAGATGCAGTTGTTTTTGGAACATGGTTCACATTAAATACAAATCTGTCAACATCACACAGGGTTTTCTGTAGGTAGTGTGCAACAAATTAATGATATGATGGAGAGTGTCAATCTGCAAAGCTTGTCAGGACTTCCTGGAACAGATATACCTTTTGTTTGGAGCAGATTAGAGGAAGTACAAAAGGGTGAAAGGACTGAGATTTATGGGCAAGTTCATAAATTCTGCAGGATTTTGTTTTTCTTTCTTGGAAGTCCCTGTGTGTTTGTGGAGTCCAGTATTATTTATTCTGCTTTTCTGGCAGAAAAGTTTTTTACAGACATGATTGGTCTTAACCCTTTTCAACAACTGAACCTGTCACCATCTCTATTGCTTTGTGAATGAGGCTGCTGGGAATGGAAGTAGCTGTTGAAAGCACTTAGTTTACTGTACAAAATAATTATAATAATAGCTCATAAAGTTGCAAATCCTGTCAATACTCTTTAATGTTCAGCTGTATGGAAGACATACAGTGTGTAAGACAACAGGTACTGTTGGGAGGAGAGCTTTGGGTTACCTGCGTGTGGGATTTTGCATGTGGGTGCATCTTTTTAACCCATTTTAACCCAGACTGGCCAAAACCAAGTGTATTAAGTTTGGGCTTGGCAGGAACACGAGGGTGTGAAGGCTCAAGTCTTCAGAGCTTGCTCACATCTGAGCTTGCTCTAGTAAAAGCCTTGGCAGAATGAGCTCATGTCTGTCTCCACACTAACCAGCAGTTGTGTTTGGAAAAGGCAGGTGGGCAGTCTAGCTCAAAATTAAGGGAGGTGTGAGATGGGGGAGGTGACAGTCTGATTGAACCCACCTCTTCAAACCCCTTACTAGGAATAGAACTGAAGAACCAAAATGTGATGGTTTTTTTTGGGAAAGGCTGCAGAGGTGTACTGCAAAGCATCTCTAGGAGTGGCTCAGAGTTGCCTTTGAATTTAAGACACTCTTTCTCAAAATTAGTTCCTCTTGGGAAAGGCAAATGTGCTTGAAGGCAGTTACACCGAGCACACCTCAAACAGGTTGCAGCAGGGACCATGGGACCCTGCAGCCTTGTGGCCCTGTGAGTTGTTAAAAAGATGTTGAATTACCCTGTTGTGAAACAGGCTCTACTGCTCTGTACCAAATGCCAAGGAAAAAGGGTTTCATGTTTTAATTTTAAAGCATTTTATAGGAACTACAGTGTGATTGCTTTTCAGGAATCAAACTTGTGCAGCCCCCTGTAACACTTGTGTTACAGGGTGTTGATGTTTGATTCATGGCTCCCTGGGGTATGTCATGGATACTCTGCTTTCCCTTTGGTTTTGTTAACATCCACACTCTGGAGTGTACAGTGATGATTAAAACTGCGCAGTCAGCAAAAAAGATGCAATTGTATGACTTTTAAGTAGAAATTCTTGCTAGCATTTTGTTGCAAGATAGAGCTCCCAGAGCTTTATATTATAAAGGTTTCTTTCAGCTTCTTGTTTAGAGTTGGAGTACCTGACTGAACATCTGGTTGTTATCAGGACATTTTCACTTCATTAAAAACTATAAAAGCGTTAAGGAGGAAAAATGAAAAAATGTGGCCTAGGGACATCAGTGTTAAGTAGTACCCTGTGGTGCCAGGAGAATTTGGTTGATATTTCTATTATATTTCTCTTACAATCCATTATGGTTTTTAACTGAGAGGAGATTTAGGTTGGACATCAGGAAGATGTTCTTCACCATGTGGTGAGACACTGGAGTAGGTTGCCCAGGTTGTTGATGCCCCCTCCCTGGAGGTGTTGAAGGGCAGGTTGGATGAGGCTTGTGCAGCCTGGTCTGGTGGGAGGTGTCCCTGCTCATAGCAGGGAGGTTGGAACCTGATGAGGCTTGAGGTCCCTTTCAACCTTGACCATTCCATGATTCTATGATTTTCTGGAGTTAAAATTGGTTTAGGTTGCAATCTTAGTTACTGCCTCATCGAAATAATAAGAATGTTTGGGCTCATTTAAGGATGCTTTGCATAATCTGGGAGCGTAAAGGTCAACTACAGGTAGAAGAAGGGTGATATAGAATCACAAACTGTTTTGGGTAACAGAGGTTCTGTTACCCTCAGAGTAAAGAAGTATTTTCTCATATTCAGGTTAAACTTACTGTTAACCAGTTTGTGACCATTGCCCCTTGTCCTGTCACTGGACACCACTGAGAACAGTCTGGTCCCATCCTCCTGACACACCCTGTAAATACTTAGAACTTTGATGAGATCCCCCCTGTGCCTCCTTTTCTCTAAACAAGTTGTTCAAGCTGTCCATTTTCATGGGTATTTGCACTGTTCTGTTGTTTTTAGGAAAGATTTTTCACTTAGATTTGGTAGGCATTGCTAACAAGACTTGTTGATAAGTGTCACCATTTCACTCAGGTCCGACAACAACGCTCTCGATCCCCTCCCCCCCCCCCAGGAAGGGAAGGAGAGAGAGAAAAAGAGAGAGACTTGGCTGGA
>NW_009953076.1:5759-15568 GCF_000747805.2 Chaetura pelagica
AGGTGCGGCCTTGAAGCCTCAGTAGTTAGAAAAACATTCCAGTGTCTTATCAGCCTAGCAGAACACACTGTTGCTAGTTACAAGAAAGCTTACTGAAGGAAAAAAAAATCAGTAAAAGGAAAATTGGCTTCATCCTGGCTCAAACCAGGACAATATGAAAGGGAAGACTGTAGATTCTTGGTAAATATCCTTTTTCTAATCTTTTAAATTTGTAGAAGGAAGAATAGAATGCCTATGAAGTGAAGCTACACACAGCCATGTAGTCTCAGATGGTTTAAGACAGATCTGGGAATAAAGGGCCTTGAATCCAACTATCATTTTAATCCTTCAGGTATTCCCTTTAGTGTCTTTCCATTGTTGTTTTTTTTCTCACTCTGATTCTGACTCCCAGTCAAGATTCCCACATGCAGTAGGAAATGTCAGAGATGCTTCTGGTTTCCAGTTGGTGTTTCTTGAGTGCCCCTTTGGGACACATCCCAAATGTTTGGAGCCAGCTGGAATCAGCACAGTGCATTATCAGCTGCCATGGTGCCTCTTTGCCATCAGTGGGTGTAAAATTAGGAGTGATTCCAAGAGGTAGGAGAATGTTCACTTGGGGTTGTATCCTGAGACTGATAACCAGATATTCTACTTGCTTTCCAGTTCTCAAAACCGATCCTACTCTCTGTGGTGTCTCCTCTTTCATCTTTCTGGTGGGCCCTCAGGAAGCAGGGAAATTAAACCTGATTCCTGGATGATTTGAGGGTTTTTGTGTGAATCAGCTCTTTTGGCAACTCTCCTTAATTAGAAAATGAGTTGCCTTTTAACCTTTTAATACTCAGAGTAGGGAGCTCTGGCTGGGTGAAAGTTCAGGAAAATATTTAAACTGGTGGGGGGGGGTTTGGTCTGGTGGTGTGAATTGAAATTCAGGGGTCGTTTTCTGACTGTTGAGTCTGTATGCTCTGGAGGTGTGAAATAATTTATGAGCTCTCAGGCTCTGTGTGCTGAGGGATAGAAATATCTGAGTTTCATGGAGTAATTAAAGTGTTTGCTACAGAGTGGGAATTGGAGTTCCTGGCTGAGATTTTCCGATGTGTTACCTCCATGCTTCATCTTGGTTCCTCTTTCACAGACCTCTCTCCTGTGGACAGGGAACAAAGCTGGATCATGCGGGGAGAGTTGTGAACAGTGCTTGGTCTTGAAGGGAAGCCAGCAGCAGCAGGATGGTGACACATGGGTAGATTGTTGAAGTTCTTGGTAGATGAAGGTCATCCATGTGGTTTTGAATGGGAAAAGCAGATGCCAGGACACTGGGGAGCTGAACTTGTCTGTAGTTCTTCTTGTTTGGAAACCAGTTCCACTATAACCCCCCCCCTCCTTACCAGCTTGGATACCTGAGCTGCTGGTACCACCAGCCTCCTGGAAACTGCTCTTTTTGCTTTTACTTGGATCTACAGGAGCAAACAAGTATATTTGTTGGGTGTTTGTTTTTTTTTCACTATTTCCCCACAAGCCACAGATGACCTTGCTGTTAGGATCTTCATGGTTTGGTCTGCTTCAAACTCCAGCATTTTTTCTGTAGCTCAGAAGAAATCCTGTGGTGCATCATGGTGTGTTGTAATAGGTTGCCCAGGGAAGCTGTGGCTGCCCCATCCCTGGCAGTGTTGAAGGGCAGGTTGGATGGGGCTTGGAGCAACCTGGGCTGGTGGGAGGTGTCCCTGCCCGTGCAGGGGGACTTGGGACTAGATGATCTTGAAGGTCCCTTCCAACCCAAACCAATCTATGAACAAAAAAATGTGATACACAGTGCTCTAAAAAATATGACAATGGACACCACTCAGCAAACACCTGCTTGTGGCAAATGATGATCTTGTTTTGAAGACTTAAAACCCTCTTTAATGTCCCTTCCAACCCAAACCAGTCTGGGATCCTATGATTTTGGATTTCCAGTAGGTCCCAGGTCAAAAACCCTTGCTAAGTGATGCTGACACCTGCTATAACTCAATGATTATTGGGTTATGGATCATAGTGTGGAAATGAAGTCGTAACCCTGGAGGAAACATTAAAAGTACTTTAAAAAACCCATCTTTTAATGAGTTAGAGGACGGTGGTGTTGCACCAAATGAAGTGTAAGTTCTTACTTTTGGAGGGAGTGAACATGGTCTTTGTTTGAAAGGAAAGATTATACTGGTTCATGTCCAAGTTAATTAATTGTCTTTTAAAAGGTTTCATGTCGCCTGCAGTTTGTTAGTGATTAAGGAGGCAAATGCCATTTTTCCCACCTCCCTTTTAAAAATAAGATATGTAACAAGGTCATTACAGGCAGAAGTGGGACCAGACAGCTAGATGAATGGACCTCTCATCCGTTTTTCTGCAGAGCCTTTCCCAATTAACATTAATTTAATGAGCTTTGCTCAGCTGTCTGGTATCAGGATTTAATCACTGCAGCACATTCTTTGGGACTGCCTCACAGTTACCTGAAAAACACCATATAAAAGTAAACAGTACTGTGCATTATTTTGATATCCTGAGCATTTCTTACACTTGAACTAGGATTTGTTATCTTCCTGTTGAAGGGAATCAGTTTTACTGGCAGGTGGAGCTGTGTTTGGCTTGCTGGACACTTCCCTGACTTAGCATGATGGCAAGTGTGACAGTTTGATTGAACAGGACAAAGGACATGCTTTTGAGATATATTTCTTACTTTTAGAGTGAAGTGTACTCTGAAAATCACAGTTCTGGGCAGTACCTCAATGTTTTTACATTGTCTTGTTTCTTGGCAGATCAAAAATAAAAGCTTTGGTCTTAAGAAAAAAAAAAATCCATTGTTGGTATGAAGTGATTTGGGGTTTTCTTCATGTGCTTTTCAAGTGTTCATGAGTGAAACTCTCTGTTCTAAACAGTGAGTAACCTCAGCTGAAGATACCAAGTTGTCCTGGAATTTCTTTTGTAATGAAATCCAGTAGATAAATCTTTGTTTTTTCCCCTTTTTTTTTTTCCCCACAGAGATATCACATACAGCATTTCCTTGGAAGCTGTGACCACTCTCATTGTCTTCCTCTCCTGCCAGTTATTCCACAAGGAAATTCTACGGGAGAGCATCATTCACAAGTACCTGATGCATGGTCGATGGTATGATCTGGGGTGCTACCTCATGACAAAGCAAAGGCTTCTGGTTGCTTGTTTGGACGGTTTGCACTTGACAACAAAAGATAGTGAAACAGAGTTTGAGAATAGGTGGATAATTAACTACTTGGTTAACAAAGTCATGCAAGTAGAAAGATGTCATTCTGGCAGTTGAATATACATGGTACAAAGAATCATGTTGTGGAATAACAGAATCATTTGGGTTGGAAGGGACATTAAAGATCATCCAGTTCCAAACCCCTGCATGGGCAGGGACACCTCCCACCAGCCCAGGTTGCTCCAAGCCCCATCCAACCTGCCCTTCAACACTGCCAGGGAGGGGGCAGCCACAGCTTCTCTGGGCAACCTGGGCCAGGGTCTCACCACCCTCACAGCAAAGAATTTCCTCCTCATGTCCAACCTAAATCTCCCCTCTTCCAGTTTTAATCCATTCCCCCTCATCCCATCCCTCCCTGCCCTTGTCCCACAGCCCTCCCCAGCTTTCCTGGAGCCCCTTCAGGCACTGGAAGGTGCTCTAAGGTCTTCCTGGAGCCTTCTCTTCTCCAGGCTCAACACCCCAACTCTCTCAGCTTGTCTTCATGGGAGAGCTGCTCCAGCTCTTGGATCATCTTTGTGGCCTCTTCTGGACTCTCTCCAGGAGCTCAATTTATTTTGGGGGATAGAAAATTGACTATGCTCAACAGAAAGCAAACCCAAACATTTGTAAAGGCTGTTGGGAGGTTTCAGATTTAAATCTCATGGCCCATATGCCAGTAAAACTATTTTGGATGCTATCTTCATTGTTTGAAGGTCATTTCATTAACTTAAACCAGCTTTTATTCTTCAAGGTGTTTTTTTTAGATTCAGCTGAGGGTCTTTCCCTGTAACACTGTAGTTAAACACCTTCCTGGAGGTGTTGAAGGCCAGGTAGAATGAGGTTTTGTGCATCCTGGTCTAGTGGGAGATGTCCCTGCTCATAGCAGAGCGGTTGGAACCTGGTGAGCTTTCAGGTCCCTTCCAACCTTCACCATTATATGGTTCTAAGAAGTCTCAGTTGGGAGTAGTAGGGTTCTGACCTCTGGAGAGAGGGCTGGGAATTTGGTGGGTGGGAATTTAGGGCAATGAGAAGAGTTGACAAGATTCTGGTTAGAGGGGATTGGAGTCCAACCAAACACAGCCTATCTCTGGTCACCTCTCAGTCATATGGGAATGGGAAAGAACTGTTGGCTTTTGTGGAAATCCTTCTCTCTTGGAAAGCTTGTAACCTTGGTTTTAAATCCAACAAATTTGATGTTCATTTGTCAGGATCATCGGTGTGAGGTCACATGTTTCCTTGGTCTTTGCAAATTGACCCCAGACATAAATACTGGGGAGGAGGGAGAGTTACTGTTGTTACCTGTTTTATGAAACCAAAGCATGGAGTCAAACAAAACAAATATAATGTTGTTTTTTTCCCATTTGATAAATATTTTTCCAATTGTGTCTTGAGGGAGAAGAACACAGTGATTAAGTGATTGATTTAAAAGCAGTCTTGAAAAAAGGAAACAAGTCATTCCCAAGATGCTGCTGCTGAAGGTGCTACTGCAGAGCCCTGCTGAAGTCAGAGCAGCTTTGCATGGGCCAGCCCTTGGTGTTCTTTCCCTTTCCAGTCTGCTCCCAGTATCCCAGTTTAGTGCCAAACAGCAGCCTTTGCACCCTGCCTGGGCTTCGTTGTGCCAATTTTTTCCAAGTTGTGAGTCAACTAAAGCTGGTTTCTTTTTCTTTTCAGTCTCCCATACACCAGCAGACTTGTGAAGACTTTACTGTATAATTTCATTAGGCAAGAAAGAAGCCCTCCTCCAGGGAGCCATGTCTTTCAGCAGCAAACAGATGGAGGAGGACTGCTTTATGGAATTGCATCTGGGGTGGCAAGTGAGTCTTACTTTCTATACACTATATTTAAACCTTCCAAATTACTGACCTCTCTTACACCTGTAGACATGTTGTAGCCCAGTTATTTTTCACCCAGTGGGGGTGCTGAGGATAGAAAAGCTGTCCACAGGCCTGCTTGGGTTGTCATCATAGATGATCCATCTCAAGATGTGTTGGAATCTGAAGCAATTCTACCCAGAGGCATTGCAGGGACATGGGAAAAGTAGCACTTAGTTCCTGTTTGTCTTTTATTGAAAAAAACAACCCTCCCAAACAATTAGTGTCTTTTTTGATAAAGCTTTGACTTACTAAAAATGTTGTAAGAAAGACTTTTATGTGCATATTTTAGTTTTTATAATGAATCAGTGGGTGTGGTGACCTGCTCTGTCGCTTGAGGAGAAGGTTGGATTTAGTGGTCTCAGGAAATCATTTCCAGTCTCAAGGATTCTGTGATATAAGGGGGTGACCTAGGTGGGAATTTTAGTGCCATATTGTAGTGTGTGCCTTGCCCAGTGGGTTGACTAGTTTTTTTTTCCTGAATAGCATGACTATAGAGTCTGACCTTTTGTGAGAGGACTGTTTGGTACAGACAGAGATTGCCTGAAGACTCTGAAAGCCTCAATGCCATTTTTTTGTGAAGGAAAAAAGGGTTCTGGTGTTTGTTAGACTCTAAACTTTGTTTTGGTTGGTGGTTGCTCTCTTTCCCCACACCAGATGTATTGTTCTTCTCATACCAAATCCCACGCTGAAGTCAAATTACAGCACAATTCCAGCTACTAGAAGAAAAATTAGCTCAATCTCAGCCAAACCCAGTTGAATATTACATATCAAAACTCTTCCTCAAGGTTTTTCTCTTCCCTCTAATAAGAAAAAACCATAGTGCATTGCTAGCAATAAAGGTATATGTTGTTTTCTTTTCCCCTGATCAACTAAATAACACTTTGCAAGTCAGTTGCTGTTAAAACTGGTGCTATTTATTTTGTTCTTTTATGAAATCCATTCCCTGGCAGCATCCCTAGGGGATGTTAAAATTCAAGGCTCCAAGTGCTCTGCCAGAAAATGCGTTACAGTCCGTGACAATGTGTGTGTGTCTCCTCATGGAGGCAATAAAAGAGCAGGTCTGTGCAGCACATCACTACTTCTGTGTGAGATGAGGTTCCAAATAGCTCTATGTTCTACTGGGACATGCAGCTCCTTTCTGGTTTCCAGTTGACACACTGGGTTGTGCCCAGAATGAGTGTGACACAAAACAGTTGCTTGGCTTGCAGTGTGTTTAAAAAGAGAAATCAATTCAATTGTTCCCTACAACCTTTTGATTAGAGTCCCAACAGGTACCTTCTCTTCCATCTTTTCCATTCCTGACAAAATTGCTGTTAACATATTTTTCTGGAGCAGGTTTTGGTAGGTGTTTTGGTTTTTTTTGCTGTGCCTAGAGAGCAGTTCTCACTGCTTGCTTTGCTACCTCTGCTGACCTGCTGGTTCTGCTGGTTCTGGTTGCTTCATTCATGACTACCTGAAGTGCCATCTCTTCTCCCAGTGAATTAAGTATCTTCACTTCAAGCTTTAAGGAAAAGCGCCTTTATAAAGAGCTTTTTAATGACTTGCCTGGAAAAGGAGGGGGGGAAGAAATAAGTACCACATCCTGTTAGAAAATAGAAGTATTTTTTCTGTTTCTGCCCCAACAGCTGGTTGGTGGTTTTTGTGTCTGATTATGTGCCTGTATAGGATGTTGGACTATAGATGAAACTTGGACACAGTAAGGTTGGGAGAGTAAATGTCATATTTGGCTATCTGTAACATCTCAAAATTAACCCTTTGCAGTCCTTTGGTTACTAAAGCATCAGGTGCAGGAGTAGAGAGCAACACAGGTTAGAAGACAACAACACAAATTGATTATCTGTTCTGGAATAGAGGCAAGTTTTGAGCGTGAGCAGATGTGGAAAACTTAGGCATGATTTTTCTATTGTTTATTTTGGGGAATTTTGTCATCTTTATCAGATAAGAGCTGCAAGAAGAAGGGAAGATTTGAAAATTTACTATTATGTTGCTCAGTGTCTTTTAAATACCACGTAATGTTTACAATAAGTTCACTGAAATAGTCTAAGTAGAATCTCTTTAGGATGAAAGGAGATAAGATCCTGGTTTTAAAAATAATTTAGTTTGCATAGGAAATGTCAAAGCCTGAAATAATCACAGAATCATAGAATGGTAAAGGTTGGAAGAGACCTTAAAGCTCATCAGGTTCCAATTTCCCTGCTATGAGCTGGGACACCTCCCACTAATGAATAATTGCCATATTTGTTAATTTGAAATGATTTAACATGACACCACAGTTGTCTGTCTCACCACATATTATGTCAAGCATATATTGCAGTCACTTGCACAGCAGCACTAGATCAACAAACTCTTATAAACTCTGTATTTAAACTTCCCCCCCTTCCTTCCTTGTGATTCAGCAAAAAAGCGTTAATTAGCCACACTGGGAGCAGAAGTTTGCCCTTTCCCACAGTCACCCTTCTCCTGCTTCTCATCCTTTGTAGCCTGTTTTTTGTCCTCTCAAGAACCTCCTTAACCCTGAAACCTGGTACCAATCTTCTGCTTGGTTTGGCCTTTGTCTGCATGAAGGTACCTTTCTCCATCTTTTACATAAAATACCTTGATTAGAAGTGTCTTGCCAACTATGTTACCCTCCAATACATGAATCAACAATTGTGGGCTTGAAATGAGGGGGACAAATAATGATATTTTACTTTTCTAACTTCAGAAAGGGCATTCTCCTCTACTGAGTCAATTTGGCTTTGTCTTTGCAGTCTTGCTGTAGGTGTGCAAAGTAATTGTGAAGTGCTGCCAGATCTGATGGTGTCTTGTTGGGAAGGAATAAATTCCATCAATATGCATGGCAATAGAGATGAGACCTCATTAGAAATTCAAAATTAATTTTGCTTGGTTCACAAAGTACATTGAACCAATTTATCTTCACAAATACATTTTTTTGTTGGGTTTTAAATCCTCTCCTCTTTTTTTTTGAGTATTATTAGCATTTACCAATTCATGGTCCACAGTTGAGAGAGCTTTTGGTGGGCAAGCAACATTTTTAATTAGTCATTTTATAGCTTAAAAAATAAAATTCATGTACAATGAGAGAACTCTGATGAAGTTTGCTGATGACACCAAGGTGAGTGTAGAGGTTGACACTCCAAAAGAGAAAGCCACCCTCCAGGATGACCTGGACAGGCTAGAGAAGTGGGTTAGCAGGAACCTTCTGAAGTTCCACAGGATCTTGCACCTGGGAACACATAATCCAGGAGCACAGTTCAGACTGGGATCCACCTGGCTGGAGAGCAGCCCTGTGGAAAGGGACCTGGGGTTCTGGGTGGATAACAGGCTTACCATGAGTGAACAGTGTGCTGCAGGGCAAAGAAACCAGCAGGATGCTGGGCTGCATCAACAGCAGAGATCAAGAAGTCATCATCCAGCTTGGTGCTGGTCAGACCACATGTCCTGGTTTGAGCCAAATGGTGACACCACACCTGGTGTATTGTCTTCAGTTTTGGTCCCTGCTCTGCACGAAGGAAGGGACAGGCTGGAGAGGGTCCAGGGAAAGTGCCACAGAGGACTGGAGGACCTGCCATATGAGGAGAGGCTGAGAAAACTGGGTTTGTTCAGCCTTGAGAAAGGAAGGCTTCAGGGAGACCTTGTCACCATGTTCCAGTACTTGAAAGGTGGCTCCCAAGAAGATGGAGACTCCCTGTGTGCAAGTAGTGACATGGGCACAAGCTGCTCCTGGGGAGATTCCGATGGGACACAAGAGGTAAATATTCACCATGAGGACAGTCGAACATTGGAATAGTCTCCCAAGGGAAGTGGTGGATTTCTCCACATTGGACAGTTCTCATTCTCAACTTGACAGGATGCTGAGCCATCTCATGTCAACTAGAGTAGTACCTAGAAAGGTTGGACCAGATGATCCTTGAGGTCCCTTCCCACCTGGCATTCCATGATCCTGTGATAACACAGGAAAATATTAGTTCTACTCAAAACAACTAAGAAATAAGTGTAAATGGTTTCATTTTAAATAATAGATCCAGTTTATACTTGAAAAAACAACAACACTCAAATACATCCTGGTTAATAGGAGCACTGGTGGTCTTTTACTTCACAGGAAACCTGTTTATTCACAGTGAACATTTCATGTTGAAGGAGAAGAAGATGGCTATGTAGTCTGGTTTGTAAAACCTAGCTTAAAACTTGTCAGAGAGAGGCACAAAAAAGCTGCTTTGATGATGTCTCTTATTTCTTACAGATCTGCCAGGCTTTTTTTCTTCTTATAAATATTTCAGGCTGGTTGTTTTTACCTTCCAGAACTTTTCCATGATGTGTCACAGATCTGGGGTATGATCTGCTAAATAACTACAGCCTTGGCTGTCTCCGTGGTGCTTAGTCAATCTTTAATTGCCTATTCATGCTTACCTGAATGAAAATGTAGATCTAAGACTTTTTTCCCCCCATTTCTATCTGTTCATCTTCCTTCTAACATCATCACCTCCTGGTCCCTGTGATGGTGGCCTGTTGACCTGCATGAATGTGAAGCTTTAGAGAGTGTCCAGATCTCCAACCTTTCTCTTAGTTTCTATGAAGATGTGTCTGAACAGGAGCAAAATGAACAGTGTGCCCAGGTGGCCAAGAAGGCCACCAGCATCCTGGCTTGTGTCAGCACTGGTGTGGCCAGCAGAGCAGGGCTGGTCCCCCTGTGTTGGGCCCTGGGGAGGGGGCACCTTGAATCCTGGGGACAG
>NW_009953076.1:15686-17163 GCF_000747805.2 Chaetura pelagica
GGGTGTCCAGCCTGGAGCAAAGGAGGCTGAGGGGAGACCTGCTGGCTCTGCAACTGCCTGAGAGGAGGTTGGAGCCAGGGGGGTCGGGCTCTGCTCCCCAGGAACAAGGGATGGGACAAGAGGAAATGGGCTCCAGTGGTGCCAGGGGAGGTTGAGATTGGATCTTGGGCAGCATTTCTTGCTGGCCAGGGTTGTCAGGCCCTGGCCCAGGCTGTCCAGGGCAGGAGTGGAGTCCCCATCACTAAAGGTATTAAATGTGTAGGCCTTGCACTTCAAGACATGCTCTGCTGGGCATGGTGGGTGGTGGTGTGTGTTGATGGGTGTTGGTTTTTTTCTTTTTTGGTTGTTTTGGGATTTTTTTCCCCTCTTGGGTGATCTTAGAGGTCTCTCTGTGATCTTAGAGGTCCTTTCCAACCATAACGATTCTGTTAAAATGTGTGTCCAAACACATGTTCTTTGTGAATGAGTCGCTGAGTATTACTAGTAGAGGAGCTATGTCTCAGTCTGCAACAGCTGCCCAGGAAATTGGGTTCTGGAAAAGCTTCATCCTGACTAAAATCTGAGCTTGGTTGTCATGAGGACCATAGGAGCTGGTTTGAAGTTAGGTTGAACTGCTGTCAGAGTGACTTCTGAATGTCCTGAGCTTGCCAGTTCCAGAGGGACAAGGATTTACTTGAGAGAGTCGAACAAAGGGCTATAAGGATGATGAAGGGACTGGAACATCTCCCTGATGAGGAAAGGCTGAGAGACCTGGGGCTGTTTAGTCTGGAGAAGAGAAGGCTGAGAGGGGACCTGATGAATGTCTATCAATATCTGCAGGGTGGGTGTCAAGAATGGGCCAGTCTCTGTTCAGTGGTGCCTGGGACAGGACGAGGGGAAACGGCCCCAAGTGACAACACAGGAAGTTCCACCTCAACATGAGGAGAAAGTTCTTTCCTGGGAGGGTGACAGAGCCTGGGACAGGCTGCCCAGAGAGGTTGTGGAGTCTCCTTCTCTGGAGACTTTCCAGACCTGTCTGGATGCCTTTCTGAGGGATCTGCTCTAGTTTTTTTGGTCCTGCTCTGCTAGGGGGGCTGGACTTGATGATCTTCGGAGGTCCCTTCCAACCATGACCATTCAGTGATTCTGTCTACTTTGAGTGTCTTCACTGCCTTTTTCCACCAGAGAAATTTCATCCTCTGTCTTAATCACAGTAGCAGAAGAAAGCTTTGCTTCTGGTAGAAATCTCTGCAGGCCAGGGAGAAATTCACTCTCCAGCTCCTCATGCTTCCTTTGAAATCTGATTTATCTTTGTGTTGGAATGAAGTGAGTGTAGAGAACAGTTATGCAGCAGTAGCAATGCCAGTACTGTGCCATGGCCCTACGTCTGCAAACTCATGGGACTTTCAACCACAAGGATCTGAAGCTAGAAGAGCTATAGGATAATTATATAAGAAATTCTTGATCAGTCTTTGAAGCTTCACCAACATATTTGTGA
>NW_009953076.1:17390-25301 GCF_000747805.2 Chaetura pelagica
TTTAATCCATTCCCCCTCATCCCATCCCTCCCTGCCCTTGTCCCAAGCCCCTCCCCAGCTTTCCTGGAGCCCCTTCAGGCACTGGAAGGTGCTCTAAGGTCTCCTTGGAGCCTTCTCTTCTCCAGGCTGAACACCCCAACTCTCCCAGCCTGTCTCCAGAGCAGAGCTGCTCCAGCCCTCTCATCTTCATGGCCTCCTCTAGACTTGCTACAATACATTTCATACTAAACATTCTGAAGACTTACATGTTTTTAAGTCTCCTGTAAATCCCCTCTAACCTTGTCACTCCCTCTCTGTGCTGATCCATCTTGTCTCTTGCCATGTGAGTAGAGTTCAAGGTGTTTAGGGATCATAGAATCATAGAACCATTCAGGTTGGAAAAGCCCCTCGGGATCACCAAGTCCAACCATCATCCCTACTCTACAAAGTTCTCCCCTAAACCATCTCCACCAACACCACATCCAAATGACCCTTAAACCCCTCCAGGGATGGGGACTCCACCCCTGCCCTGGGCAGCCTATTCCAGTGTCTAACCACTCTATCTGTGAAGAAATTGTTCCTAATGTCCAGTCTCAACCTCCCCTGGTGCAGCTTGAAGCCCTTCCCTCTTGTTCTATTACTAATTACCTGTGAGAAGAGACCAGCACCAACCTCTCTACAATGACTTTTCAAGTAGTTGTAGAGACTGATGAGGTCTCCCCTCAGCCTCCTCTTTCTCAAACTAAACATTCCCAGCTCCTTCAAGCATTCTTCTCCAAGTCTTTGCAGGGCTTGTGACCAGTGCCTAGAGGTAGGACATGCTCTGATGAGGACTTGTTGCCCAGCAAGCTGACCTCCATGGCATGCTTTGAAGTATGATCTTTCACCAGTGCTGAGTACAGGGGGACAATCACGTCTCTACTTCTGCTGGTCACACTATTTCTAATACAAGCCAGGACGCCATTGGCTTTCTTGGCCACCTGGGAATGGGTGGGATGGATGGGAACATCATTTTGTGTGTCCACCTTGTAGCACAGTGAGGCTGTCATTCATGACTAGGTCTTCTGATTTCTCTGGTCATAGGAATCATATTTGGAACCATATGTTCCAGCTTGTTTATTGGGATTGCTGCAATAAGTTTCATGAGGTGTGCTGGTGATTTATCTCCCTGACTTTTATCCTGATATTCAAAAACCTGAACAACTTCATATAAAACCATTACTTTTTAAAAATGAAGAAAACCTATTGGCTCAAAAAAGGATTTTTCTTCTAGAATTCTTCAGGGGAAATTGCTTGTTAAAGGAAACCAAGAATCAAGCTGATAAATTATAATAAAATTTGTCAAGCTTGGTTAGTTTTCTTTTGGTGAAAAGGAAGCATTTCATACTTTCCACACTCTTCTTAGCTCTAGAGAATTCCAGAGATCAAAACAAAATATTTCTAGATTTAAAATTTCAATAATCAGTTATTTACACACCACAAAAATGTTAAGCTGGAGTTTTTTCTTCAAGTCCTCCATGTCGAGTGTTTCATCATAGCATTTATTTTAGCAATAAATGTGCAAAAACGTTGTAGGAAGTTCATAAACACAGTTGTTTTCATTTTTTAACATATTGCAAATAAGAAGAGGCTTGACCATGCCGTGGACCAAAATCTGGGAATTCAAGTTTTCAGGTTCAGCATCTTCCAGTAGGCCACGGTGCTTCTCATAAAGTATTATCAGATCTTAAACTTCTGCATGGTTGGTACAGAGGATGTAGAGTTCTCACTAATATGGGTTATTAAAGTAACACCTGTGACTTCTCATTCCATAAAGCAGTTCTTTTTCATAGTTTTGGAAATACCTGCAGTGAACCACTCAGGTTGTGCTCTTCTGCTGCACGTTTTCTGGTGAAGATGGCTCAGAAGTTCAGGAAGAATCACAGAAGGGTTGGGGTTGGAAGGGACCTCTGGAGATCATAGAGTCCAACTCCCCTGCCAGAGCAGGACCAAATCTAGGGTAGGTCACTCAGAAAGGCATCCAGACAGGTCTTGAAAGTCTCCAGAGAAGGAGACTCCACAACCTCTCTGGGCAGCCTGTCCCAGGGATCTGTCACCCTGCCAGGAAAGAAGTTCTTCCTCATGTTGAGGTGGAACTTCCTGGGCTCAAGTTTGAATCCACTGCCCCTTGTCCTGTCACAGGGTTGTCCCTTCCTTCTTGACACCCAGCTCTCAGATATTTATACACATTAATTGGATCCCTTCTCAGTCTTCCCCTTTCCAGACTAAACAGCCCCGACAAGGATGGTCTGTTTGGTTCCAGATGCACTGATACCATTTTCTGAGTGGATTTACACTTCATATCTGATTACTGACAGGTCCCTCGGAGGGCTTGGAAAGGAAATGGAGAAACTGAGCTGTGATTCTGGTCAGAGTGAGGAACACTAATAAAGCCCAACAAATCCTTTTCCTGATTGTTCTGTGTCAGTGTGGTTTTGAAGCCTGTTAATGGATTACGTTAATTCAGAGCTGCATTTGTTATTCAATGACACATTACCTGGTTTCCCTTCATCCTCCTGCTTGATGTCTGCACCACCTTTTGGGGTGGGAGTGTTGGGGCATCAAATCACTCATAAATCATGGCCAGAATTCAGCAGATCAGGGGAGTTGCTTTGCCTCCTGGTTGGCATGGGCACTTCAGAGCTTTTTGTGGTTAATTTTTTCTTGTAAGTTCTTGGTCATGTCTGTGAAGACTGAAGAAATGCAGTCTGTGCTGTAGGCTGGAAAGTTGCCTCTTTATTGCATTTTTTTGGTATTGTTTTATTACTTATGGACATGGCACTCATGGAGAAAATCAAGAGAAGGGGAATGGAGATGAGAGGGCTGGAGCAGCTCTGCTCTGGAGACAGGCTGGGAGAGTTGGGGTGTTCAGCCTGGAGAAGAGAAGGCTCCAGGGAGACCTTAGAGCACCTTCCAGTGCCTGAAGGGGCTCCAGGAAAGCTGGGGAGGGGCTTGGGACAAGGGCAGGGAGTGAGGGGACAAGGGAGGATGGATTAAAACTGGCAGAGGGGAGATTGAGGTGCCACATGAGGAGGAAATTCTTTGGTGTGAGGGTGGTGAGACCCTGGCCCAGGTTGCCCAGAGAAGCTGTGGCTGCCCCATCCCTGGCAGTGTTGAAGGGCAGGTTGGATGGGGCTTGGAGCAACCTGGGCTGGTGGGAGGTGTCCCTGCCCATGCAGGGGGGTTGGAACTGGATGATCTTAGAGGTCCCTTCCAACCCAAACCAGTCTGGGATTCTATGATCATGACTAAAGCACCAGACAACATCAAAGTTATTCTTCAAAGACTCCTAGACCTTCTCTTGTGGATGCCTTTGAGAATGCCACCATTTCGCACTGCCAGAAGCAAACCATCCCCAGCACAACACACAACAGCTAAATGCCATGTCTTTCCACTTGCTCCAGCTCTTCACCCACAGCCAGGCATAGGCAGAGGGATCAGGGTGAAGCTTTGTCATTAAGCCCATCCTAACATGTCTGCCCCTTCCCAGGTGCACAAACCCAGCATGTCACTGATGTCTGACCATGTCCACTCATCTGGGACTGTTGGAGCCATCAACCAGGCTGCCACAGCTTGGCAGATTGAGTCAGATTGAGTCAAAATTCTAAATCCAAACTCTAAATCCAAATTCTTAAGAAGCAAGCAAAAAAAGTCACCCTTTCCTATAAGGATTATAATTGAATTTCCATGTCAGACAATTTTTTTTCAACTATGGAAATCCATTCTTTTCCCCAGGATGTCTATTCCTAGGTGCCACATTCTTTGCTTGTTAATAGTGTTTTTCTTTCCCCAAAGTGAGTCACTCTGGAAAATGCCACTAGTTTGAAAGAGATAAAAATTGACTAACAAGTCAGGAAAAGCAATGATCACTGCTCTAACCTACAAGTCCCACATACCGATAATTTCAGATTCCATCAGAAATGAAGTTTCAAATTACTCAACAATAGTAATCGGCTTCAGGACAACTAGAATTTATATCTGCAACTGTTAAACCAGTTCCTACTCTTCCATTGATCTAAGCACATGATCTGTTTGGCTTCGTTCTATTTTGGCTGGGAAGCCTTTTGGAGAAAGAAGAAGTCAGCATTTGAC
Organism: Chaetura pelagica; assembly: GCF_000747805.2. Lineage (NCBI taxonomy): Eukaryota > Metazoa > Chordata > Aves > Apodiformes > Apodidae > Chaetura > Chaetura pelagica. The sequence continues at coordinate 21,501 of NW_009953076.1, forward strand.
TCAGTATTTGCACTGTTCTGTTGTTTTTAGGAAAGATTTTTCACTTAGATTTAGTAGGCATTGCTAACAAGACTTGTTGATAAGTGTCACCATTTGACTCAGGTCCAACAACAACGCGCTCGATCCCCTCCCCCCCCCACCCAGGTAGGGAAGGAGAGAGAGAAAAAGAGAGAGACTTGGCTGGATTGAAAACTAAACTACACAGCTTTAATCAAACACTAATGAATGATACAAAAAATATATACAATTATATACAGATAGATTCAGGTATGGGCAAAAGCCTCTCGCCTCCCCCCACCCCAGCAACTCCCCCAGCACTTCCCTGAACTGGGAAGAGTCCTCCATTCTTTTCCCCAGGATGTCTATTCCTAGGTGCCACATTCTTTGCTTGTTAATAGTGTTTTTCTTTCCCCAAAGTGAGTCACTCTGGAAAATGCCACTGGCTTGAAAGAGATAAAAATTGACAAACAAGTCAGGAAAATAAATGATCACTGATCTAACCTACAATTCCCACGTACTGATAATTTCAGCTTCCATCAGAAATGAAGTTTCAAATTACTCAACAATAGTAAGTGCCTTCAGGACAACTAGAATTTAGATCTTCAACTGTTAAACCAGTTCCCACTCTTCCAGTGCTCTAAGCACATGATGTGTTTGGCTTCGCTCTGGTTTGGCTGGGAAGCCCTTTGGAGACAGAAGGAAAATGTTTTGGATGGCTTGTTCAAAAGGAAAAAGAACCATTTCTCAGGTTATGTAAAAACTTCATCCTTGTGTTGGAAACTACAGTTTGGCAGAACACATTTCATGACCTTTGGCTTTTGCAGAACATGAAGGGAAAAAAAAATAAGACCATTCTAAATTACATTAAGGGGTTTGTTCTTCGGTGGTTGAAGGCACCAGCTTTTAGTCACAGGCCTCATTAAAGCTTAGATCATTCTTTGCAGAGCTTAGCTTCTCCGTGGCTCTACAAAAACAAGGAAGCACAGCTAGAATCCAGAGAAATTAAAAATAACACAAAAAAGATTGAAAGACTTCCAAGCTTCTTTCAGCTCAAGAGGAAAAAAGAAACATTTTCCCTTCTCAAACAAAATCTGTTGATGGAAAAACAAAAAAGGTGTTGAAATGATTTATGGAATCTAACCATAAAATCAAAATCATTCCATGACTCTATGATACGATTCCTTTGCACTATGTATATTCAGAAGCCAGAATGACATCTTTCTACTTGCAATAATGACTTTATTAACAAGGGAGTTAATTATCCACCTCCTTCTGGACAGATTCTATGCACTCTCAAGACAGTTACCACTTCCTGCAAGGAACATTCTTGTCTCCAAAGTACCAGAATTAAAAAAGAGCTCATCTGAAAACTATTTTTTAATATTTAAATGCTGCAGTTGAGCAAACTGATGTCAGATTAAGGCCACATTCATCCCAAATTCAAGTCCTGAATCTGTTCTGTGAATTAAAATACCTATTGCTGACTGGAAAACCATAAGCTCTACTGGATCTCCAAGATGTGCACTTGGGAAGCTGTGCTGCATTAAGGATTTAATTAAGGATTTAATGCAATTAACTCACTGCTCCTCTTGTCCACTCAAGTGACAGACGTTGCCTCCCTCATCTTCCAGCCAGGTCTGTAACTGTGAAAATATCCTCTTTAGTTCTTTTCTTTTTCAATTCCACTCCCTTTCCAAGGCAAAAGCTGTTTTAATTTATTTTAAGCTCTCAAGTAATTTGTCCTCTCCCCTGACAAAACTGTTGGTAAGGCAAATAAAACTGTTTCAGAACTTGATCTCATTTGCTCATGACACGATGCTTCCACAACCAACTTCTTCTGCTCCTTTCCCTATTTCCTTCTATGCACAATTTGATATAAATCAACTTCTATTTCACCTTATCCATGTTAAAAAACCTACCAGACTTCAGTTGTTATTTGAGGAAGAGGCTAAAATAAAGATTTTTATTGCAGATGCACTAAAAATAAATAAATCATATATCCATCATTACTTCTTTTGGGGAAGGAGCAGGAAGCTAAAGATGAAAGGGAACAGAAAACACAGACACCCTTTCAGCTTCTCTACATAATCTATAATCATAGAATCCCAGACTGGTTTGGGTTGGAAGAGACTTTAAAGATCATCCAGTTCCAACCCCCCTGCATGGGCAGGGACACCTCCCACCAGCCCAGGTTGCTCCAAGCCCCATCCAACCTGCCCTTCAACACTGCCAGGGATGGGGCAGCCACAGCTTCTCTGGGCAACCTGGGCCAGGGTCTCACCTCCCTCACAGCAAAGAATTTCCTCCTCATGTCTCACCTCAATCTCCCCTCTTCCAGTTTTAATCCATTCCCCCTCATCCCATCCCTCCCTGCCCTTGTCCCAAGCCCCTCCCCAGCTTTCCTGGAGCCCCTTCAGGCACTGGAAGGTGCTCTAAGGTCTCCCTGGAGCCTTCTCTTCTCCAGGCTGAACACCCCAACTCTCCCAGCCTGTCTCCAGAGCAGAGCTGCTCCAGCCCTCTCATCATCCTTGTGGCCTCCTCTGATGGTCTAGGAAGGTGAGGTTTGTCATAGTTTTCATTGGGCAAGCTCCTGACTTTGGAAAAGTGCAGGGATGTGTGTCAAGTGTCATAACATAGGTGTACTACCCAAACCATCTCCAGACAGCAAAACTTCCAAGAATTTAACCTTAGGAGAGAGTTTAGAGACTTGAATGTTGGCACCCAAAGGAAAATTCTCTAACCATACTGGGAACAGTATTGGGATCTTGAAACATAAATTCTGTTATCAGCACCATAGCTGGAAAGCAGCCTTATTAATTTAATCTTTTATCAACACTTTTTTGTTTAATAAAACCAAGTGTTTTAAATTCAGAGCTGAGTCTCTTTCACTGTGGAACTTTAAAGGAATAGGTCGAGGAGGAGCAGCTGAGGGAGCTGGGGGTGTCCAGCCTGGAGCAAAGGAGGCTGAGGGGAGACCTGCTGGCTCTGCAACTGCCTGAGAGGAGGTTGGAGCCAGGGGGGTCGGGCTCTGCTCCCCAGGAACAAGGGATGGGACAAGAGGAAATGGGCTCCAGTGGTGCCAGGGGAGGTTGAGATTGGATCTTGGGCAGCATTTCTTGCTGGCCAGGGTTGTCAGGCCCTGGCCCAGGCTGCCCAGGGCAGGGCTCGAGTCCCCATCCCTGGAACTGTTAAAAAAACGTGTGGACATTGCACTTCAGGACTTGGTTTAGTTGGTATGCTGGTGTTGGGTTGATAGTTGGATTTTATGATCTTGGAGACCTTTTCCAAACTTAGTGATTCCATCTATATATGAAGTGAATGGTAAACAAACTTTCTTTGTTGGGGCATCAATTAGGAACCTGCTCCTGCAAAATGGAGAGTGTGTTGGTCTGACAAGTACTTGCGTGTTACTTTTATTTAGCATATTAAGCAAAAACTTTCACGTTTGACCTTTCTAGGTAGGTTTCTGGATAACATTTATTCATGCCAAGCACTGCCTTCTTTCCCAATCCTTTTGGAGCATTTTGGGAGGCTGGAAGCAGGCTGTTATCAGGGGAACTGCTGCAATTGAGTGGACAGATTTTCCTTGGCCGAGATCCAAGCCTTGTCTTCCTGTTGTGGATATTAAGAATGACAGAGTTGAGACCTTGTCACTCTTCTGCTGAATAGTGTGGGTAATGCATTTGGAAACTGAGTTTCATAAGAGAGTTGTGGTCAGGAACAGGACAAGGTTTTCTGTTGAAAAAACACCAGCGTGAATTTAACTCTTGATTAATTCCTAATAATTTTTAAAAGATGAAG
>NW_009953076.1:25718-26111 GCF_000747805.2 Chaetura pelagica
GGTGACAGAGCCCTGGGCCAGGCTGCCCAGAGAGGCTGTGGAGTCTCCTTCTCTGGAGACTTTCCAGCCCCATCTGGACACGTTCCTGTGTGACCTGCCCTGGGTGTTCCTGCTGCAGCAGGGGGGTTGGACTCAATGGCCATCAGAGGTCCCTTCTAATCCCGATGATTCTTTGAAATGCATAGACCTGTACCCTCAGTCTGACTGAACTGAAGATTTTTACTTTCTCATTAGTTCACACTACCGTAACATGAAGTCAGATTAATTGATGCTGCAGCTCCCATGGGTCTTACTTTGCTGTTAAATGGTTGTTGTAGAATCATAGAATCATCAAGGTTGGAAAAGGCCTTCAAGTCCACCCATCCCCCCTACAACCCCCAACCACTAAACCAC
>NW_009953076.1:26526-27055 GCF_000747805.2 Chaetura pelagica
TCAAACTGCAGCCTTGCCAAGGCCGAGTAGACGGGCAGGATCACCTCCCTGGTCCTGCTGGTCACACTGTTCCTGGTGCAGGCCAGGGTGGTGCTTGCCTTCTTGGCCACCTGGGCACATGATGACTCATGTTCAGCCACTGTCAATCAAGTCTTAACAAGTCTGGAGCAATGTCCAAGTCTTCAGGGTGCTTGAGGGTGAATGACTCAATATTAGGTTTTTCAGGTCAGCTTCAACTGACACTTACTATTAAGACTTTAATAGTGTGGTTAAAGTTGGCTACCTGGGTTTATTTTAATTTCACATCTGGTGAAGATTCTGATGTTCCTCAGAAACTCTGTTCCTAGAACTCATAGTAATTACAACTGGATGCCCAGGCTTGTCAATAGGACGTTCTGCATCAGATCTTTCTTTCCACCATGGGAGCTGTGACTGTCCTGTGTCACTTCTGTCTGTAGTGGTTGGTGTCCACACAAGTGAGATGTCCTGGTGGATGCTCACAGCTAGAGCTGTGGCTGGAGGGGTTTTG
>NW_009953076.1:27068-29568 GCF_000747805.2 Chaetura pelagica
GGAATGACTTACACAGAGATCTGCTTTTCATTTGCCTTGGAATTTTTGTTTTCAAATGAACAGCAAAAATCTGTAGTAGTTAATTTTTTTAATTAAAAAAAACCCCAATGAAACAGGGGTTATATTGGAATAATGGCAAGTCAGGGCACTGCTCCAAGCAGGCACATTCTGGACTCCATTGCTACAAAGCCTGACCTTCGTTGAGATTATCCATGAGTTTTCCTGTTGCCAAACACTTGATAGAATTAATCAAGGTGACTGTAATCAGAAAAGGATCAAGATGATGAAGATGTTTAACTTCTTTAAATGAATTTACCTGTGATGGAGCAGGGAGAGCAGGCCAAGTGTTCTTCGATTGCCATTTTCAGAAGAAGCATTGATCTGCTATGGTCTTTCTCAAGCATCATCTGGACCATCTGCTGCCAAAGTCAAATCTGAGACCTGCACACTGCAACTTCTAGAGGTAGGCCTGCTGCTTCAACTCATCTGAGTGATAGGTTTTTGATCACTGAATGGAGTGTGCTAACATGCTGAAACAGAAGGATGAGGAGCCAACTAAGAGCTTATGGGCCAGGATTTAAGGGAGAGTGGGGACAGGGGACATTATGGTGGGAGTCTGCCATAAGCCACTCTACCAGGAAGACAAATCCCTTTGTAGACCAATAATGTTAATGAGTCCCAGCCTTAGAAATCCAGCTGCAGTGGGTGCAGTCCTGCATTCAATCCAACAGCAGTATGAGCTGCTGTTGAAAGCAGCTCAAACCACAGGCTACCACTTCTCCCTGCCTCTCCATTTTTTGCTTCTCTTTGCATTTGTGTGGCACATAGTGAGTTGGTGCAGAGAACTGAGCTCACTGAAAATCATTCTTCCTCTCAACTTGGCAAAAGAAATGAATTTGCCTCTGTGGCTACACTAATATTGGTTGGGTTTGTTGGTTTTTTGGTTTTTTTTAAGAAGGAAACAAAAAATGGGAAGAAATATGCAAAGAGAAGGGGCTGCTGGTTTGGTGACAGCTGTGTTGAAATGTTCTTTTTGTCAACTGGATTGCTCTTACTCCTGCTTGTTGACTCCAAAAAGTTTTGCAAGGTCTGGTTTGGGTTAGAAGGGACCCTAAAGATCATGCAGTTCCAACCCCCCTGCATGGGCAGGGACACCTCCCACCAGCACAGGTTGCTCCAAGCCCCATCCAACCTGCCCTTCAACACTGCCAGGGATGGGGCAGCCACAGCTTCTCTGGGCAACCTGGGCCAGGGTCTCACCACCCTCACAGCCAAGAATTTCTTCCTTATACCCAATCTAATATCCTATCACTACACACGCTTGAAAAAATGTCATTTTAATTGATTAATTGAATGTATTTCATTTTAATTAATGTGCTGGAGCCTGACCCTCTCAGGCTGCTTCTCTAACTCCCCCATTGCTTTTTGGCCTCTCTGAAGAGCTGTTTACTTCAGATTATTCAAAAAAAATCTTGTACTGTTAATTTTTATACCTTTAGCAAGCTGTTCCCAAGTTATTTTGGGGTCGACTCAATCTGATTTAGCACTGAACTTGCCAAAGCTTATGTACCTTTTTCTTCCTGATTTGGAAAATACAATCTTTATCCATTTAATAGACTCCTTCCTCTGCAGTTGAGTCATGGAGTTTTTTTGTTCTGTTTGGAGCCTCTAATATCTGTATACATCCTCTCTGAGCCTTTCATTTGGTGACTTGAAGTTGTCTTCCTGCCATCTACAAGCATTTCAGAAGCTGAGCCTGTTTTCTTACCTGTTTCTTAATGCTATGTCAACACTGAACTTGCTAACTAGCAAAATTAATTCCATTTTTATAAGATACTTGGAAACAGGAAGACTCCTCCAAACATTGGACTTGATTTAAGAATTCTTGTGGAAATACCTGTGTGGTAGGAAATACCTTGGTTCGTGGGGGGTTGGATTTTTTGGAAGAAAAACAGATCATGACCTTGAGCAAAAAGTTTCTCTGTCTGCAAGAAAAGGGAAAGTAGAATTGTGGGAGGTTTCAGCAGAGTAGACTCTAGAAAGAAAACCTGGGTCAATTTGATTCTGCCCAGAATGGGAGATGATTTTAGGAAGCACAGCAGTTGATGGTTGCCTGATACCCACTAGTTCTTTGTGTGTATCACAGAAAAACTATAAAATGGAAATGAAATATGGTGTTTAATATACAATATACGAACATAAATACACAAACTTAAATATAATTTTATTATATAAATATGTATGACTGAGCAGACTGTATCAATATATATTTAATGTGTATATAGAAATGCATGCCTTGTAGGTATGAAAATGCCTAAAGAGATCAATATTAAAATGTGCATATATTTTTATGGAATCATGGAGTGGTTTGGAAGGGACCTTAAAGACCATCTGGATCCAACCCCCTGCATGGGCAGGGACACCTCCCACCAGCCCAGGTTGCTCCAAGCCCCATCCAACCTGCCCTTCAACACTGCCAGGGATGGGGCAGCCACAGCTT
>NW_009953076.1:34247-35788 GCF_000747805.2 Chaetura pelagica
TCTAACTCAGCCTCCTACGGGGGGGTCACAGATCTCCCCATAGTGTCTGAGCCGGCAGAGTGAAGGTGCGGCCTTGAAGCCTCAGTAGTTAGAAAAACATTCCAGTGTCTTATCAGCCTAGCAGAACACACTGTTGCTAGTTACAAGAAAGCTTACTGAAGGAAAAAAAAATCAGTAAAAAGAAAAATGGGCTTCATCCTGGCTCAAACCAGGACAAGAGGACTTGAAATGTCACATATTGCAGCTCCATTTGCTTGGTTTGAATCCAACCTTGGTGTCTGGTGACAAGAACTTGTTACTGTCTGATGCCTCTGGAGTTGATTTCAGTTGCGAGACAGAAGCCAAAGGGCAGGTGTGAACATAAACCAGCTCATCAACCTTGTCAGTGATTTATGGCCTGCTCTGAAGAGTGAGCAGAGAGACAAGGTTCTCTCTGCTGAGGAGGCATTTTCTGCTGATGAAAGTAATGAAGAATGTTGCCCTGTTTGCCTGGGGCACACTTGTTCTAGGGGCAGGACATAATTCTCCAGAGCTGTCTTTATTCTGAATACTTCAAAAGTACCATTTTAATACTGTTCATGTCTGAAGCTGGTATTGATGCCTGTTGAAGCTTATGCACTTGAGATAGTGAAATCCAATTTTCAATTGCTCATTTCAGCCTTCAGTTGTTTCTGAAGAAACTTCGTACTGAGTATCTTCCTTAGCTGTTTATTTTTTATTTATTCTATTTTTTTGGCACTGCTTTAATTGAAAACAGCTCTTCTGGTTCTGAGAATAAGGTTAGGGAAAAATGTTACTTAATCAATGGTGAATTCTTACATCTGTTTTATTGAGGAGTTTTAGAGGCTTCATGCCTTGGAACAGACTCTTGAGATTTGGGAAGGGGGACAAAGGGGGGTGAAACCATAGATGAAAATGTGCCATTTGCAGTCCCTCTTCAAGTTTACTAAATCTGGCCAAGTTGCAAGGACCTGAAACTTGCTGTTTGCATACATTGAGCAGAAGCTTGTTGAAAAGCTGACAGTAAAATTGTCTGAACACTGAGTTTTCATGAAGTGTGTTCCACAGAGGGTCATGCCAGTGATGCTTGGGATGTGGAGTCTGTGAGCTTGTTCCAAGATAGAATCATGGAATGGTGTGGGTTGGTAAAGGACCTTAAAGATCATCTAGATCCAACCCACCTGCATGGGCAGGGACACCTCCCACCAGCCCAGGTTGCTCCAAGCCCCATCCAACCTGCCCTTCAACAATGCCAGGGATGGGGCAGCCACAGCTTCTCTGGGCAACCTGGGCCAGGCTCTCACCATCCTCACAGCAAAGAATTTCCTTCTCATGTCCAGCCTCAATCTCCCCTCTTCCAGTTTTAATCCATTCCCCCTCATCCCACCCCTCCCTGCCCTTGTCCCAAATCCCTCCCCAGCTTTCCTGGAGCCCCTTCAGGCACTGGAAGGTGCTCTCAGGTTTCCCTGGAGCCTTCTCTTCTCCAAGCTGAACCCCCCAACTCTCCCAGCCTGTCTCCAGAGTAGAGCTGCTCCAGCCCT
>NW_009953076.1:35900-37118 GCF_000747805.2 Chaetura pelagica
CTCATGTTGAGGTGGAACTTCCTGTGTTGTCACTTGGGGCCGTTTCCCCTCGTCCTGTCCCAGGCACCACTGAACAGAGACTGGCCCATTCTTGACACCCACCCTGCAGATATTGATAGACATTCATCAGGTCCCCTCTCAGCCTTCTCTTCTCCAGACTAAACAGCCCCAGGTCTCTCAGCCTTTCCTCATCAGGGAGATGTTCCAGTCCCCTCATCATCCTTGTAGCCTCCCTTGGACTCTTCCCAGCAAATCCCTGTCCCTCTGGAACTGGGGAGCCCAGAACTGGACACAATCCTCCAGATGTGGTCTCACCAGGGCAGAGTAGAGGGGGAGGAGAACCTCCCTTGACCTGCTGGCCACCCTGGTCTGAATGCACCCCAGGGTACTATTGGCTCTCTTGGCCACAAGGGCACCTTGCTGTCCTATGGATACCTTCTTGTCCACCAGGACCCCCTGAGTTATCTTGTGGTTTGAGATTGGAACAGATTGTTGGAGTAGGAAAGAAATCAGGTTAGAAACTTTTACTACTGCTTGTTGCAGTCACTGAACATCATGTTTCAATTCTTCCTATTGTGTTGTAAGGGCAGCAGAGCCCGTTTGTTTGGAATACCAGCAAGTTTCCTATAAGAGAAGCCCTTATGCTTGGAGAAACTTTGCACTTCAATTCATGTGCTACAAATGTGTGTTTCTACATGATGAGTCCTGCAGGATTCTGCCTTATTTGTATGTTTCTAGTTGATTGATTGGTAATTTATATGAATAGATTATATTTTATAATTGATATTAATAAATGTTATGCTTCTTTAAACTCTCCTTTCTGTATGTCACGATCCCCGACCTATTATATCTCCTTTTTGGAGTGTATTAACTTATCAGGATTTGCTGAGAGATCCACACGTGGGTATCGCCTCACACAGAGGAGACAGGGGGCTTTGGTCCTGACTTTTTCGAGTGAATAACTTGCTCAGTGCTTACTAATATTTCCAATAACAGCAGCCAATCCCCAATTAGAATTTACGAAATGCACGGTTTATTGTGGGGAAAACAAAGCAATTTGGGGCAGGAGGTTCAAAAGGAGTGATTAAAACACATTAAACATATATGGGTACACCTTAGTTATTTAAGTGAGGGAAGGAGAGGGGAGGGATATGCCCGAATGGCTGGATTATACTTTCCCCTATAAGCTGGGGTAGCCGGAATTGTCTCACCACGCGG
>NW_009953076.1:37267-43610 GCF_000747805.2 Chaetura pelagica
GCGCTCCCGATTGGCCGGTTTTGTATTTCCGGGCTTTTCAGCCAATCAGACGGGACCTAGTCCCGCCCCTGCTTCCGGCCGTGGCTCCTCCCCCCTACACACACAGAGAGGGTTCAGCGCCATGTGGAGACGCCATTTTAAGTCAGTTTTGTCTGCTGACTCAAAGGACATTTCATGTTCGTGTAAGGAAATACCTGGTCCTTCACACTATATAAACCCCAAAATATAAATTTTTAAAAAAGAATGTAGCATTTGGCCTTTTTGCCAAGGAGAGGCTTTCCCATTGGCAGCCTTGTTCTGTTAACTGGGCTTTAAAAGGTTTCTCTTCCCTCTCCCTGAAAGAGGAGGCTCATCAACGTGTGCCTTAATATGTGATAACAAATAATTGCAACTCTTTGAGTGCACAGGAAACCCCAAATAATTTGAGGATCAAGGTTATCAGGAGAAATCCCAAGAGTATTCTGGAGCTATTTAAAAACCTTTGGCTCCAGCACTTCAATAAATAGCAGTCAGAATTCCAGAAATGTCTGACAGTCAGAAGCTCCAGTTGTTCTTCTGCTTCATACTTGCTGTTCTACCAAGAACACCAGCTGAAGATCTGAAAGCTCTTCCAGAAGGGTCTGTATGTGGTGGAGGAAGCACTTCTGGACACCCAGCCCTTGAAAGACCTTTAATCTTCTGTAGTTTTGTTAAATATTGTCTTACCTTTATTCCATCTCCAAACTTACAACATGGATTGATTCTCCTCACACACTGTTGCTGTGCCAACATTGTCCTGGCTGCAAAGTCCAGAGTGGTGTGAATGTGATAATTGTGGATTTTTTTCCCCAAGAAAATCCCATGTTCTTCTATGTGCTTTGTTAAAATATTCAAGGTGTTTATACCAAGACCAGTATCATAAATTCACCATGGTGGATTAAACTGCACATTCCTTAATAATTCTTAACTATTATATAGTTACTGAATGTAATTACCTGCTTCATCTGTTTTTTTTTCTCTATAACTTCCTTTCAGGGTCTATATTTTTTATTCATTATAAGCTCTTAAAACAGATACATGATTCCCTCCATGTGTGTTACAGTGGCTTGAGCACAGGTAGGGGTAGTTCAGGCTGCTGGTCAGAGAAGGCTCCATGGGAACCTTAGAGCACCTTCCAGTGCCTGAAGGGGCTCCAGGAAAGCTGGGGAGGGGCTTGGGACAAGGGCAGGGAGGGATGGGATGAGGGGGAAGGGATTAAAACTGGCAGAGGGGAGATGTAGGTTGGGCATTAGGAAGAAAATCTTCACTATGACACTGGCCCAGGTTGCCCAGAGAAGCTGTGGCTGCCCCATCCCTGGCAGTGTTGAAGGGCAGGTTGGACGGGAGCAACTTGGGCTGGTGGGAGGTGTCCCTGCCCATGCAGGGGGTTGGAACTGGATGATTTTGAAGGTCCCTTCCAACCCAAACTATTCTATCATTCTATGGCAATGCCTATAGCTCTGCCCACAAGCTTTCAGATTCAGTATCTCCCATGTGTCAGTGCTTGCAGCAGTCTGCTGATGGCTTCAAAACCAGTCAGCCTACCACTATTTAATATCTGAATTTCTTTTGCTAGTCTCTATCTCACCCAGAGGCTGTTCATCTGTAGTTGTTTTTAAAATGTTTTTCCTCCTTCGTCACAAGCTGGCCTGGGTTGATTCTTTTAGCCTATTGCCAGACAGTGGAGAGCAGGAAAAATATTGCTGGAAATTAAAAACAGTTACTTCTGTCCTTGGTGTGTTACCCTGTCAGATATAATGTTGCATAAAATCTGTCATCTGTAAGAACTTGTTTCTGCTGTAGAAGTTAGTTCAGTGTTTAGCATAGTGCAATCAGATCCAGTGTTTCAGTCAGAGGTGGTGTTGGTTAATCACATCGGGGTGTTTATGCCCCTTGTGAGTTCAGCATTGCTTGAGGGTGTAACACTTAACATGTAAGACCATTAACCACATAACTTGTGAACAAGTGATCCATGGGACAGCAACGTGCCTCCTGGCTAACAGAGCCAATAATACCCTGGGGTGCATTAAGAGCAGTGTGGCCAGCAGATCAAGGGAGGTTCTCCTCCCCCTCTACTCTGCCCTGGTGAGACCACATCTGGAGGATTGTGTCCAGTTCTGGGCTCCCCAGTTCCAGAGGGACAGGGATTTGCTGGGAAGAGTCCAAGGGAGGCTACAAGGATGATGAGGGGACTGGAACATCTCCCTGATGAGGAAAGGCTGAGAGACCTGGGGCTGTTTAGTCTGGATAAGAGAAGGCTGAGAGGGGACCTGATGAATGTCTATCAATATCTGCAGGGTGGGTGTCAAGAATGGGCCAGTCTCTGTTCAGTGGTGCCTGGGACAGGATGAGGGGAAACGGCCCCAAGTGACAACACAGGAAGTTGCACCTCAACATGAGGAGAAAGTTCTTTCCTGGGAGGGTGACAGAGCCCTGAGACAGGCTGCCCAGAGAGGTTGTGGAGTCTCCTTCTCTGGAGACTTTCCAGACCCATCTGGACACGTTCCTGTGTGACCTGCCCTGGGTGTTCCTGCTGCAGCAGGGGGGTTGGACTCAATGGCCATCAGAGGTCCCTTCCAACCCCTGTGATTCTATAAAAATTGTTCCATATTTCCTGTTGTTCAGCATTGCTAGTGTCTTACTGTAATGAATTTTCCAAAAACATGCAGTGGTACTTGCCTAAAATTAATGATGCTGCTGGTTTTATACTCTTTTAAGCAATTATACCCAGTGCTTCTCTGAGTTAGTTGCTAAAATAATGACCTGAGATGTTAAAGATGTGATTCTAAAGTATAAGAAGTTTCTGACTTGAGATATTATGTGAAGTGCATCTTGACAGAGCAGTTGCCTGATCCAGCCTCTCCCATTTCTGATTCCATGGACAGCTTTTTCCTCTCCCATTCATTATCACATAACATCCCCCTGGCAACTCGAGAAGTTGCTTACATGGAAAAGAAATGGTAGGAAAGTATTTCTGTATTTTTAGCTTTCTTATAACACAATGTAGCAGCTGGAAACAAGGACAAGAGCCAGCACAACATGAAGTGCCAGCTCTCCATGGGCCACCAGAAAGTGTTCAGCAGACCACAATGTCAGAACCAGTGAATTGACTTAAGAGATAATAAGCATGAAATAAAATAAAAAAGAAACCCCAAACAAAACAAACTCTCAAGTTCCCAGAGCTGCTCCTTGAATGTCAGAAGAATAAAATAGGAATTGTGATTTTTTTTTAATAATATGGTGTTCTCTGGGGTTGGTGGAGGAAGTAGATGATGGTAGTAATTAGATGCAATGAAAATCACTTTGGCTTTAATTCTTCCTCAGTCAATATTGACTGTTGCTGCAGCATTGAGCAATTCTGGATGCTGAAAGTTTCCTAAATAGGGAAGCAGGTTGTGGAGCTAGGAGTGGATTTGAACAAAGTGCTGAAAGATAGGTTAGATCTCTTCTGTTTGGTGGGGTCTTTGTGGTTGGGTTGTCTTCTGATATTTAATGATTTTGACCAACTTCTTTAGCCCCATCTCCTGGTGTTCTTTCCATTTTTACAGCAAGGGAGCAGGATGGTTATTTTGGAAATGTGAAAAATGACAGGAAGGGATCAAGATGATCCTTTGAGGATCTTCACATCTACCAAATTCTTACTATTTCTTTTCAGTTTTGAAAGCAGCATCTCAGCTCTGTGCACTTTGCAAGATAAGTTTCCAAAGCAATTCAACTCCTTGATAAGTTGCTAATGATGAGTGATAGAACTGGAGTTGGGAGTATGGAGGCAAATGAGGAAAGGACTGGCTTTGTCACCAAACTCCAGTGAGGACAGAAATGGGCCTGCCCAAAAAGGCTGTGCCAGCTTATGCTAAAACTTAATAAAGGAAAACTTGAAGTTCTATTATGAATACGATTGTATTTTGCAACTGCTTTAAGAAAAAAAAAAAAAATAGAAAAAAATGTCTTCTTTTCCCAGAAAGAGATTTGAAAGAAGTAACACCCATTTCTTCTGGGTTTAGCTCCTAAGCTCAGAGGGTTTATCTTCCAAACCTTTACACTCAAGGTTGGAAAGTAAGACGTGTTTTGTGGAAGAATTACGTTTTATAGAATCATAGGGTGGTTTGGGTTGCAAGGGACCCTAAAGATCAACTAGTCCCAACCCCCCTGCATGGGCAGGGACACCTCCCACCAGCCCAGGTTGCTCCAAGCCCCATCCAACATGCCCTTCAACACTGCCAGGGATGGGGCAGCCACAGCTTCTCTGGGCAACCTGGGCCAGGGTCTCACCACCCTCACAGAATTTCCTCCTCATGTCTCACCTCAATCTCCCCTCTGCCAGTTTTAATCCATCCCCCCTTGTCCTCTTGCTACAAGCCCTTGTCCCAAGCCCCTCCCCAGCTTTCCTGGAGCCCCTTCAGGCACTGGAAGGTGCTCTAAGGTCTCCCTGGAGCCTTCTCTTCTCCAGGCTGAACACCCCAACTCTCCCAGCCTGTCTCCAGAGCAGAGCTGCTCCAGCCCTCTCATCATCTCCATGGTCTCCTCTGGACTCACTCCAGGAGCTCCATGTCCTTCTTGTGTCAGGGCCTCCGGAATTGGACTCAGTACTCCAGCTTAATTACTTGAATAAACATCCCAAATGTTTGTTGATAGACAAACTTGCAATAATTATATGCAGTGCTGGGAGGTCAGCTGGCTATAAATTTGAGTGTTCTATAATGAGTCAATTTTTCAAGTATCCTCTGCTCTCCTCCCCATCTTTTGGTTTTAAAATGTCTTTCTCACATTATCCTATAAAGAAGTGCATTTAAACTCTTCTCCACGGAGGCACAAACTTGAACCTTGTTTGTAATTTGTCTTCTAGCAGAGGCCAGAGCCTTAGGCTGAGATTTCTATAGGTTTGTGTTGTGGCTGCCCCATCCCTGGAGGTGTTGAAGGCCAGGTTGGATGAGGCTTGTGCAGCCTGGTCTGGTGGGAGGTGTCCCTGCTCATAGCAGGGAGGTTGGAACCTGATGAGCTTTAAGGTCCCTTTCAATCTTAACCTTTCTTGGATTCTATGGTTTTAGAGATCTCCAGATTATCTGTTCCAAAAAGACATCCCTTGTATTGAAAATTGAACCTGTTCTCTCTCCTCTTCCTGACATAGAATTGCATGACTAGGGAAAAAAGAAGTTGTGTTGGGGAAGTTTGTGGAAGAGAAGGAAAAATATGGATCTCTTAATTTTGTTTTAAAGGTGAAACTGTCTGTGTATTTACCATAAATAATCAGCAAAATTTTACTGTTTCTCTAATTGACACAAATTCTCACAATGTGGTTCTGTGTGGAATAGACATCATCTTGTATTAGGGAGTTAAAATTAAAATAGGTTGGAAGTATTTTTCAGAGAACAGTAAATGCTGGAGATGGAATAAGTGATCCAAATACATCATTGTTGAAGAGACTGTTGTAGGGTTAAGGATTGTTAACTTAATCACTTATAATTAGCACCAAAGAGATAGAATTGGGTAATTAAGAGGTTTTTTTCTAGACCCCCCCAATACCAGCTTGCGACAACTTTGGGTCATGATACTGCTTCATCCCTTCATCCTTTAGACAGTTGAGTTGTTTTTTCTTAAAACTTGTAGCTCATCTTTGCCCCAGAGTTGTAGAAAGCTTTATAAAAACCTCTGTGATTTGCATTTCCCTTGGGATATATATTAGAATGACAAAAGGAAAGGAGGAAATGAAATTTAAATTGAAATTTTAAGTTTTATTCCATGTTTTTAGTGATGCAGCTTAGTCACGGCTACCTATGGCTTTAACAGGAATTTTCATAAGGAGATCTCCTTCCTTTTATTCTGGTTTTCCATGAGGTGCCAGTAAAGCTGAATCTGCAGTTTGATTCTGGGCACTTTACTTTTTATATCAGTGTATATTCTTGGTGTATTGAGGTAATTCTGACTTTAGATCTTAAAATAAGATGTTGAAGATGATCTTTTGAGGGGCTGCAACATTACTTTTGTTTAATTTGCTAAAAAATGGAAATATGGCTTAATTTTGAAATTTAGATAAATCTGAAACCAGACATCAAATATTCAAATATTTGGAACATGTGGAATACAGTTAGAAATGCTGCCAGGCTCTCTCTTTGTCCTTCTAAACTCTTTCTCTATTTAGCACTTTATTCTGCTTTTAATGATCAGAAACTGTTTTCTGAACAAATGTCTCTTCTCTGGAGTAGATGGGGTGCACCAACTAATAGAATCATGGAATGGTGAAGGTTGGAAGGGACCTTAAAGACAAGCAGGTTCCAACCTCCCTGCTATGAGCAGGGACACCTCCCACCAGCCCAGGTTGCTCCAA
>NW_009953076.1:43647-44636 GCF_000747805.2 Chaetura pelagica
TAGCTGGCCTGTGGACAGTCTTCACGCTCGGTGGAGTGGGCAGTAAACCAACACCTCAGCTGGAGCAGTGCTCCCCTCTTGCCAACCAGAGTCTCCTGCTCCTGCTGGTCTTGGCTAATCTGACTGATGCTCCAGATACACCAAATCCCTACAGACAAGCTATTATGTCCTTCAAGAACACACAAGGTTTGTACCTGTTTTTACTTCTAAGCATGAGCTGATGAAAATGAAGCATTAAACTGCCTACTTAGATGTTCTCCTTCCAAAATGTGTTATCCTTTTAGCCAGTACATTGAAGAGCAGTAATCATAGGATCACAGAATGGTGAAGGTCGGAAGTGACCTTAAAGCTCATGAGGTTCCAACCCCCCTGCTACGAGCAGGGACACCTCCCACCAGACCAGGCTACACAAGCCTCATCCAACCTGCCCTTCAACACTTCCAGGGAGGGGGCAGCCCCAACCTCCCTAATAGTGTCTTTTCTTCTGGGAATTTTAAGATGGAGTTCCTCAGTTGCTGGAAATTAGTTGAAGGGGCAGGGCAAGTCCTTCAGACTTCAGAAAGTCTGAAGCTCTTCAGAAAGTCTGCTGAGCTCAGCTTCATGGCTGTAGCTGTTGCCCCTTGCCCAGGCCAAGAGAAGCAGCAGGTTCCCAGCACGCTGGCTCCTCCAGGCCCCCAGAAGCCCAGTGGGAGCCAAGGCTCCTTTGGGGCTCCTGCAGGTCTTCCTATCACTTTTTCTTCGCTGAGAGGGTGTAGATGTTGTTCAGAAATAAGTGACAATTACCACATTCTTCCACACTGAAAGCTAATTAGAAACTTAGCTAAAAACACAGGCTAAAAAGAAAAGGCAATGCAAGATACCCACATAGAAACATAGAACGGTTTGTGTTGGAAAGGGTCTTAAAGACCATCCAGTTCCAACCCCCCTGCATGAGCAGGGACACCTCCCACCAGCCCAGGTTGCTCCAAGTCCCATCCAACCTGCCCTTC
>NW_009953076.1:44753-61469 GCF_000747805.2 Chaetura pelagica
ATCCTTCCCCCTCATCCCATCCCTCCCTGCCCTTGTCCCAAGCCCCTCCCCAGCTTTCCTGGAGCCCCTTCAGGCACTGGAAGGTGCTCTAAGGTCTCCCTGGAGCCTCACATGGGAGGACAACCTCAGCTTTTTGGCACAGCTGAAGCATCATGAGACCCTGTGAAGGTTTATGACCACTAGTGATAAGAGTTAAAGATGAGTTTTATTTCCTTCTTACTATGCTATCTGTATAAAATATTCCCCCCCCCCCGAGATGGTTATAAAATTTACAAAACAGCTGGATGTTAAATGCCTTGGTTAAAGAGAGTTTTGTTTTTTTTCTTTATTTCAGATAGCTCTGCTTTCTCCTCATCAAATCCCCACACTTTCCAGATTAATTTTAACCAGTTTATACCAGCTCTGTGTGAACAGCAGAAATCTGATCAAGCAACTCTTCTGTTGTACATGCTCCTGCATCAAAATGGCAACGTCCGGACCTACGTGTTGGCACGAACTGACATAGAAAACCTTGTAAGTCTTGCTCTGCTTGCTCTTCTCATCACCAGGGGTTGGTTCTGGAAGCTTGGGGGTCAGCATTGTTTGCTCTTTGGTGGGGACAGTAGGTTCTGGCTCACTGATTTGCCAGGTCTAGCTCTCTCATTTTTATTACATCATCTCTGGAGTGTGATGTTACACATGTCACTGCAGGAAAAGCTGGTACTGATCAAGCCACTGTGTTGTTTTTGAGTCCCTCTTTCTCAGTCCCATTCTCTGGTCTAGGTCACACCTGTTGATCTCTGGTCATGGTGGAAACAAACTGATAGCAGGTATAATGCTACTCATTATATTAGATTTAGTTTATTTATATTCAGACCAAAAACTTAAACAAACTGCATGCATAACCTGCCTGCTTGCTGTTTTTGAGGCAGTTTGGCCAGCAGGTCAAGGGAGGGGATTGTCCCACTCTGCTGTAGTGAGAACCTCATGCAGGGCTGGGGCCAGGGCTGGGGTCCCCAACACAGGAAGGACATGGATCTCTCGGAGTGAGTCCAGAGGAGGCCACGGAGATGATGAGAGGGCTGGAGCAGCTCTGCTCTGGAGACAGGCTGGGAGAGTTGGGTGTTCAGCCTGGAGAAGAGAAGGCTCCAGGGAAGCTGGGGAGGGGCTTGGGACAAGGGCAGGAGTGAGAGGATGAGTGGGATGGATTAAAACTGGCAGAGGAGAGATTTAGGTTGGACATGAGGAGGAAATTCTTTGCTGTGAGGGTGGTGAGACCCTGGCCCAGGTTGCCCAGAGAAGCTGTGGCTGCCCCATCCCTGGCAGTGTTGAAGGGCAGGTTGGATGGGGCTTGGAGCAACCTGGGCTGGTGGGAGGTGTCCCTGCCCATGCTTGAGGGTTTGGGACGTGACTAATCTCCCAAATGTCTTAGCAGGGTTGAGCTGAGGTTGAAACTCCTCAAGGAGCAGCTGAGTGATTTTACAGAAATGCAACTGTAGTGACTTTTTAGCTGCTTTAAATAGGACTGTAGTTAGAGGCCAGTACAACATATACCTGGTATAGTTTTTGTAGGTTAGAAATTAGCTTACTCTCCCCACTCGATTTAGTTATGTTACAAACCACTAACAAATCTTACTTATTAAAAAAGCATTTCCTTTAATAAGATAATGGCTCTCTGAGGGAGTTGGTAACAAATAGGGAACCCTTTCCATTTTAATATTTGAAATCTTGCCAGGTAATTGGATCCCTTGCCTGTTTGATAGGAGATATGGAATGAGTTTGGTCTCAGTCCAAGTTCCAGCAGATGTGTTGCTAAAATCAGAGTTAATAGACACCACTGTTGGCACACTGGGGTGAGATGTTTGGTATTGAATTGATATTGAATGGCCATAAGCTCTTCAGAAGGGACAGGCAGGGAAGGAGAGCTGGTGGAGTGGCCCTGGATGTCAGGGAGGGTTTTGATTGCATAGAACTTGACAAATGTGATGGTGACATCAAGTTCCTATGCGTAAGGATTAGAAGGAAGGCAAACAAGGCAGCCATCCTGTTGGGAATGTGTTGCAGGCCACCCAACCAGGATGAGGAGGCTGATGAGATGTTCTACAGGCAGTTGGCAAAAGTCTTCAAGTTGCCAACCCTTGCCCTTGCAGGGGACTTCAATTCACCAGAAGTCTGCTGGAAATAAAGCACAGCAGAGTAGAAACAGTCTTCAGAGGTTCCTAGAATGTGTGGAAGATAACTTCCTGACTTAGCTGGTAAATGAGCCTACCAGGGGAGGTGCCTCTCTAGACCTACTGTTTACAAACAGGGAAGGACTGGTAGGTGATATGGTGGTTGGAGGCCATCTTGGGCTTAGCAACCATGAAATGGTAGAATTCTCAATTCATAGAATCATAGAATCACAGAATGGTTTGGGTTAGAGGGCACCTTAAAGCCCCTCAGTTTCCAACCTCCCTGCTATGAGCAGGGACATCTCCCACTAGACCAGGTTTCACAAGCCTCATCCAACCTGGCCTTGAACACCTCCAGGGAGGGGGCAGCCATAACCTCCCTGGGCAACCTGTTCCAGTGCCTTCCTACCCTGATGATGAAGAATTTCTTCTTGATCTCTAAGCTAAATCTCCCCTCTTTCAGTTTAAAACCATCACCCCTTGTCCTATCACTGCCCTCTCTGGTGAAAAGCCCCTCCCCAGCTTTCCTGGAGCCCCTCCAGGCACTGGAAAGTGCTCTAAGGTCTCCCCTGGAGCCTTCTCTTCTCCAGGCTGAACATCCCAACTCTCTCAGCCTGTCTCCAGAGCAAAGCTGCTCCAGCCTTCTAATCATCCTCGTGGCCCTTCTGTGGACCCTCTCCAACAGCTTCATGTCTCTCTTGTGCTGAGGGCTCCAGAGCTGGACACAGCACTCCAAGTGGGGTCTCACCAGAGCAGAGTAGAGGGGCAGAATCATCTTCCTGGCCCTGTTGGCCCACAGTTTTTGGGAAGTAAGGATGGGCATCAGTAAAAATGTTACTGTGGACTTCCAGAGGGCAGACTTCAGACTGTTTAGGACACTGGTTGGGAGTGTCCCTTCGGAGACTGTCCTGAAGAGCAAATAAGCCCAAGAAGGCTGCAGGGCAGGATGTCCCCATATGTCCTAAAATGAGGTGTCAGGGAAGATGACCAGCTTGGCTGAACAGGGAGCCCTGGAACAGGCTGCCCAGGGAGGTAGTGGTCTCACTATCCCTGGAGATGTTCAAGAAGCATTTAGATGTTGCACTTCAGAATACAGTTTAGCAGTTGTGATAGTTGGATTATGGTTGGACTCAATCTTGAAGGTCTCTTCAAATCTTAATGATTTTATGGTTCAAAACTGAACTCCTCCTGTGTAGTCCAGTGCAGATTGTGTAGCTGAGGACAGGAATTCTGTGAACAAATGGTCATTTTTAATTTTCAGGGCTGTTAGTGTGTGTTATGACATGTTTGACACCTGCTCACCTTCTTAATTATCTTCAGGGAAATCAGGTTTAGGTGTGTGCATTGTGTGAGAATTATGATGTCTGTTCCACTGTAAAACTTGCAGGAAAAGCAAGAGGTGCATGTGTCCAAACAGCTCCAGGTGCTCTTGGGGGATATTTTCATATATTATCACCAATCTTCCTTCCCCTTCCAAACAAAACAAATCAGAAAATCCCAGAAATAATCAGTGACATTAACCACTTTGTGGGGAACAAGCTGAGAGAATTGAGAAAAGCATCACTGAAAAGTCAGCAGCATGTTGGCATATTTTGTATTTAATACTAAAATTGGAAACTCTCTCCTCTCCTTGAACTCTTCATGCTTTTTGTGATCACTCCTGACATGTTACACCTTGGTCCAATCCTCTTGATTCTGCTGGCTGGTAGGTAAGGATGAGTGGCAACCAACTGAGAGGAGCAGCTTGAATTGCTTAATCATACAAACACAGAAGGGACTTGGGGGGCTGGAAGGGTTACTGGGCAGAGCAATCATGATCTCCTAATTACAACCCTGTGGTGAAAAAGGCTAATTTAGTAAATGAGACAAAGGGGCAGGAGTAATTAAGCTGTTTTTTTCCTTCCCTATATGGCAACTGCAGGAGTGGTGAATGCTGTTCTGGTGCTGTGGTACTAAACTTCCTAAAATATTTACAGGCTCTTGAGAAATTGAGAGAATGTAGAGAAACATGAGGGGGGGGGGGTTGGCTTTAAAATGAACAACAATACTGGGAGAGGCTTAAAAAGCTGATGTTAGTTGAGTTGGTCAGAAAAGAGCTTGAGAAGCATCAGGATGTGTCTGTGGCTTCACAAGGAGAAAGCTTGGAAGGGAAAGGACTCTCTGCTTGTTGAGGGAGGTGTGCTGAGAACTAAAGGCTGGAGGTTGAAGCCCACACCAGAGGAAACCAGTGAAGGTAATGAATTCAGAGGCAAAACACTGTTCTCTCTGGGTGTCTTTCAGTGAGGGTGGGTGGCTTTTGGGAGGCTTCTTCATACTGAGGCAGTTGGGTGAAGTGTAAGAGCCTGTGCTACATGAGAAATGAGGCCAGCTGAGTGCTCATCTTAGACTTTGAGGGGTTTTGCAGGTTGTTTCTGTCACACTGCACTCAGTGTCTCACATGTGCTGTGTTTTTTCCGCTATTTAATACTTCCTGGATTTGGTGCCCAGGAAATATCACTAGCAGATGTTGAGGGACATTTCCTAGGGGAGGTGTGAAATGTCTTTGCTCTTTTGTAACTTCAGTTTTATTTGTAAATGGATTCAGTGTGGTTTTATTAGCTGATGGAATAGGTGATGTCTCAGCTTGCTTCCTTGTTTGCATATGAATCTGCCTCTGTCAGTTAGATGTAAAGACCATCTTCTGTTGCGCTTTAGAATGCGTTGTTTTTGCTCTTACAACAGACTTGGTAGAATCACAGAATCATCGGGGTTGGAAGGGACCTCTGGAGATCATGAAGTCCAACCCCCCTGCTGCAGGCAGGTCACACAGGAACGTGTCCAGATGGGTCTGGAAAGTCTCCAGAGAAGGAGACTCCACAACCTCTCTGGGCAGCCTGTCTCAGGGCTCTGTCACCCTCCCAGGAAAGAACTTTCTCCTCATGTTGAGGTGGAACTTCCTGTGTTGTCACTTGGGGCCGTTTCCCCTCATCCTGTCCCAGGCACCACTGAACAGAGACTGGCCCATTCTTGACACCCACCCTGCAGATATTGATAGACATTCATCAGGTCCCCTCTCAGCCTTCTCTTTTTCAAACTCTCAGCCTTTATGAACAAAAAGGATATTTGTGTGTCTTCCCCAATTTGCAGCATGTCTCTTGGTGTCATGTTCTAAAAGAACTGGGCTAAGTACCTGATGCCATTAGGGATCTTCACGTCTGGAATTTGGCAATAGGAAATTTGGGATTTCAGTCTTATTGAAAGTACCTGCAAGGACCCCCATCCCTGGAAACATTCCAGGTCAGGTTGGATGGGGCTCTAAGCAACCTGATCTAGTTGCAGATGTCCCTGCTCATTGCTAAGCTGTGCTGTACATTTTGTTGCTGGTCAACGAGTCTGAACTGAAATAATGGATGTGCTGCTGTATTTCTCTATGGTAAAGCAGTATGTTTTCCTGTGGTCTAAATATGGCTTAAGCAGGTCACTCGTGTGGCTTTGCAGCCTTGTACTTTGTTGGATACTGAAGAGAAGCTATTTTCAAACTCTCTGCTGGATAAATTGTTCTTTGCCTTGGACTGAATGTAGCACCTGCAGTTTTCAATATCTGTTTTTACATGCTGCTTTTTTGGGGGATTAAAAGTTACTTTTTCATAGAATCCTAGCAAGCCAGGTTGGAAGGAAGCTCAAAGATCATCTGGTCCAACCTTTCTAGGTACTACTGTAGTTTATATGAGGTGGCCTCAGCACCCTTTCAAGCTGAGAGTTAAACTGTCCAATGTGGAGGGATCTACCACTTCCCTTAGGAGACTATTCCAATATTTGATTTTCCTCATGGTGACATTTGAATGGTGTCTGTGTCTTGCCAGTTAAAAGCTGCTCCTGATGGAGGAGTGTTAGTAATTGTCTAGTAATGATGGGTCCTCTTTACCAAGGAACAAAGTGATGGAACAAGAGGAAATGGGCTCCAGTGGTGCCAGGGGAGGTTGAGATTGGATCTTGGGCAGCATTTCTTGCTGGCCAGGGTTGTCAGGCCCTGGCCCAGGCTGCCCAGGGCAGGGCTGGAGTTCCCATCCCTGGAGGGGTTTCCAAGCCGTGTAGATGTGGTGCTGAGGGCCATGGGTCAGTGGCGGCCTGGGCAGGGCTGGGTTGGACTTGGAGGTCTTTTCCAACCAAAATGGTTCTATGATTCTAAGTGGCTGCCATCAGTACCTGGATGGGTAGTGTCAGTGTCTAAGAAGATAGAAGTTTTAATATATAAGAAGAACATAAAAGTCTGGAAAAACATTTTTCTTACAAGATTTGATTACAGTTCTTGATAGTTTTTAATATAGTTCAAATTTTAATCTCCCAACTCTTTTATTTTCTAAGTGGTGGCTTGTCAAATAGTTGGTTTTTTTCTGAGCACAGTGATATTTTTCCTAAAGATGTGTTCCTTAGGAATCAAAATACAAAGGAGAAATGTGTTCAGAGGAGGAAGGGGTCTAGGAACTGGGTGAATTGGTGCAGTTTTCATGTGGAAATGGCAAAGGGAGAGAGTTGCTGTTTTTGTCCTTGAGTTTGGACAGGTATGTTATGGAGAGGAGTCTAAATAAGAGGTGGAAAGGAAAACATGGCCATGGAAGTAGAGATGGGAAGAGACTTGAAAATTCCTTTAAGCTCATACAGTGCAAAGCTCTGTCCACTATAAATATTGGAAATGGAAATCATTTAAACAATGGACAGTGATGTATGTTTCTTTTTCCCACATCCAAAGGGAAGGACTGATTTTTGATCTGTGCTAAGTAGATAACTCTAGGATGACTTAGTCTTTGATCTCAAGACATCTATTCTCCATACACAAGGAGATCAGCTCCAGTTTTACTTGAGGAGAGATGCTTGTGGAGGATCCTTTGAAATGGTGAAGGGAGGATATTTGAAAGAGGGGAGATTTAGATGGGATATTAGGAGGAAATTATTTTATGTGAGGGTGGTGAGACCCTGGCCCAGGTTGCCCAGAGAAGCTGTGGCTGCCCCATCCCTGGCAGTGTTGAAGGGCAGGTTGGATGGGGCTTGGAGCAACCTGGGCTGGTGGGAGGTGTCCCTGCCCATGCAGGGGGTTGGAACTGGATGATCTTAGAGGTCCCTTCCAACCCAAATCGTTAAATGATTCTATGGAGGAATTTTGCAATGAGGAAGTATTTTTTGACCCTTGCTTTTGTTGTGGTATTACCTTTGACCCTGCCCAAAACATCTGCCAGAAGGTCTTGTGTCCTGCAGTATTTACCTCAATCTCTTAGGTTCTAATAGGAACTGGTGTGTGTTTTTATATGTTCCAACTGTTTTGGGTGGTAAGAGAACATTTTGCTAACTTCAGAGGCTTTTGAAGCACTCTGTGTCCTGGCCCCTCACCAGAATAGGTTTCACATGATTCCCCCTGCTGCAGTCAGCCTGTTATGAAAAACAGTGAGTCTTTAGGTGTCTGGAAGCTTCTTGGAACAAATTCTACATCTCATCCACTATGGATGGAATGGAGAGTTTTCTTCCAGTTCCTTTTTTTCCAGGGTATTTTGTTCTTTATGTCTATTTCTGCAGCCTGGGGGAGCCACATTGTACTGAGCCAGTGGAAAGCTAATTTTCAGTTGGTAGAGAGACAGCATTTGCATCTGGATTAACTTTAGACTAGCATTCAGGTATGCTTGCTAGTGCAGTGAAATCTCATGTTCATTATTGCAAGACTTTGGCTTAAGCTGTTCATCCTGGTGGAAATGTTGCAAGAACTTGGGCTGAACTCTCATTGTAATGTCAGTTCTCTTTGGCTGCCTCTTATCTAGAATTGGAAAACCATGGCCTTTTCTTGTCTTCACCCACCCCAAACTGATTCTTTTTTGGGATTATATTTCCACACAGCAAAATGGGATTTGAGTTGCAGGTCTCCAGATGCCTTTTTGTACCTCAGGTCTAAAATGGCTGTTTATATTTGATGAGAAAAGTCATAGAATCATAGAATGGGTTGGGTTGGAAGGGACATTGAAGATCATCTAGTTCCAACCCCCTGCATGGGCAGGGACACCTCCCACCAGCTCAGGTTGCTCCAAGCCCCATCCAACCTGCCCTTCAACACTGCCAGGGATGGGGCAGCCACAGCTTCTCTGGGCAACCTGGGCCAGGGTCTCACCACCCTCACAGCAAAGAATTTCCTCCTCATGTCTCACCTAAATCTCCCCTCTTGCAGTTTAAGGCCATTTCCTCTCATCCCATCCCTCCCTGCCCTTGTCCCAAGCCCCTCCCCAGCTTTCCTGGAGCCCCTTCAGGCACTGGAAGGGGCTCTAAGGTCTCCCTGGAGCCTTCTCTTCTCCAGACTGACACCCAACTCTCCCAGCCTGTCTTCATGGGAGTGCTGCTCCAGCCCTTGGATCATCTTTGTGGTCTTCCTCCTTTCAGACCTGGCTTGTGTTAGCACCAGTGGTTAAAACCAATTATTTTCCTGCTTGAATGTTTGAAAATCTTGTTTAACAATTGTATTTTCCCGTAGTCTAGAGGGGAACTAAAGGTTTCAGGGCCTACGGTAAACTGGTATGGCTGGAAATCTCATTAGGAATTGAAATTCCATGCCTGACCACAAGAAAGAATTGGTTTTGACTCTTGTGCAAGCAAAATAAAACAGATGGAAGGTGCTTAAACAATGCACGTCACTGTTTAGGGTGTTTATTTCAAGAGGGAGAAAGTGCTAAAGGGAGAAAGTGATATTGTTGAGGACAGGGTGATGCACAGGAGGTTTGGAGGTCTCCTCTGTTTGTCTGAGGTATTTGAAAGACTAAACTAATCCACAGGTTTTTTTTCGTTCCGTACAGGTTCTGCCAATTCTGGAAATCCTGTATCACGTTGAAGAAAGGAATTCCCACCATGTTTACATGGCTCTGATCATCCTGCTGATCCTGACTGAGGATGATGGTTTCAATCGATCCATTCATGAAGTGGTGAGTTGTTGTTTTGGTAAATAAGTCTTCACCTCTAAAAGCTCTTTCAATATTTATTTCTGTAGAGATGCATCTGTCTTGTTTCCTCAACAAGAGGCTGTGGTGGTCCAGATTTGTTGGGACATACATATTTATTTCTTAGGGACTAACCCAAAAGTCTCTTCTTGTAGAGAAGGTGCTGCATATACCTCTTTTTCTGTCTTTTTGGTGGTTTCTCTTGCAAATGAACATAGTAATAGCCAGGCAGGCTGCCTCAAAGGTGTTGAGTGTTTGCCATGGAAGTGGTGAGGTTAGAAAAACACAAAAACGAGGAACCTTTTTTTTTCCTCTGGAAAAATTTTGCCTAACCAGTTTGATGCAGCTGAGAGAAGCTTTGAGTGGAGTTTTATTTTCCAGGCTGAATGTTTCTTCCTTCCTTGGCATTTCCTTTTCTGCCTTTCTTCTAGATTAATGTCTATTTTATGTTGTCCATATAAATATGATCCAGAAATTTACTACCTCTGATGGGCCTTCACCATCTGTGCTGGAGAACACCTTAGATAATTCTGTCCTAGTGTCCTGGCTTCTAAAGCTATGACAGTGCAGAATAAATCTGCGCTGATTATATTTAATTTTTGGACTAAGACATGGAAACTCTCTTATTTGTTTCAATTCATGAAATGCAAAAAGCTGGAAGCAAGTTTTGAGGTATCTAAACAGAACTTTAGTCCCAGGTAAATTTCCAGCCTGTTTTAGGAGGGAATTGTCTTGCATGGTTTGTTTGGGGTTTTTTTTGGTGCGAAGTGGCAGAGAGTTGGAGTATTTAGTCTCTGCAATTTCAGATTATTTCCTAAAGCTCTGTACATGGAAAGCAAGAAGAGATGATGTTTAGATGTAATTTTCTGGGAAGAATTTATAGGAAGCAGCTTCTAGGAGGGGCACTTGGAGTATCATAGAATCATAGAATCTTAGGGGTTGGAAGGGACCTTGAAAGATCATCTAGTCCAACCCCCCTGCCAGAGCAGGGTCACCTGGAGTACATCACACAGGAACGCATCCAGGCGGGTTTTGAATGTCTCCAGTGAAGGAGACTCCACAACCTCCCTGGGCAGCCTGTCCCAGGGCTCTGTCACTCTCACAGTAAAAAAATTTTATTCAGATATTTACCTCGAACCTCCTATGCTCCAATTTACACCCATTACCCCTTGTCCTATCACTGATCATCACTGAGAAAAGCCTAACTCCATCTCCCTGACACTCACCCCTTACATATTTGTAAACATTGATGAGGTCACCCCTCAGTCTCCTTTTCTCCAAGCTAAAGAGACCCAGCTCCCTCAGCCTTTCCTCATAAGGGAGATGTTCCACTCCCTTAATCATCTTCGTAGCTCTGCGCTGGACTCTTTCAAGCAGTTCCCTGTCCTTCTTGAACTGAGGGGCCCAGAACTGGACACAATACTCCAGATGTGGCCTCACCAATGCAGAATAGAGGGGGAGGAGAACCTCTCTTGACCTACTAACCTCACCCTTTCTAATGCACCCCAGGATGCCATTGGCCTTCTTGGCCACAAGGGCACATTGCTGGCTCATGGTCATCCTCCTGTCCAGCAGGACCCCCAGGTCTCTTTCACCTACACTACTCTCCAGCAGTTCAGCCCCCAACCTGTACTGGGACATGGTGTTGTTCTTTCCTAAATGCAAAACTCTACACTTCCCCTTGTTGAATTTCATCATGTTTCTCCCCGCCCAACTCTCCAGCCTGTCTAAGTCTCTCTGAATGGCAGCACAGCCTTCTGGTGTGTCAGCCACTCCTCCCAGCTTAATGTCATCAGCAAACTTGCTGAGGGTACATTCTGTACCCTCATCCAGGTCGTTGATGAAGATGTTGAACAACACCGGTCCCAGTACCGACCCCTGTACCCATGTAAATCATTGAAACAGCATTTTCCTGCAGCTTCTCCTGCTTCACCTTTTTGTGCCTTGAACCTGCACATAAACATCTACACCTGATGTATGTTTTTCGCTTCTGTAGCTCACAAAGTGAGCTTGTTGGGACTTAGGGTACAGCATACAAGGTTCCTCTCCTACCTCAGTCGCTTCCCCCATTCATTCCTCGTTCATTTTCAAGGCTTTGCACATGATCTTCCAATAAATTCCTTACTGGATAAGTAAAAGTGGGAGATTTCCCTCCAATTATTAACAAGGCTCCAGCTGTGGAATGAAAACATAAATCAGATTTTCCTCTCCAGTTTATTCTTGCCTTTGTAACCAACCCTGCCAGTGGAGTTGTAATGTTTCCTGTGCAACGTGAATATGAGTTTACTGCTCTCAAAACCAACCCCCACCTTGTTCCTTTTACCCTGCACTGATTTTTTTTTTTTTTTTCCCCACTCCTTTGTTTCTTCCATCTTCTTCTCCATTTAATATTTGAATTTAATCTAGGTTTTCATTTACTGCTGTTTCCTTTTAATCTGTGGTTTTGTTTTCGCATTCTGGAGTGTCTGGTGAGAAGCATCCATTTATTCATAGTGTTATGTGGCCAGAGTTTTGCTTCTTAGTTGGATGATGACAGGAGGCTATGAAGTGCCTGATCCTGTAGTCCTGTAGAGCTTTTCCTCTCAGCCCTTCTGCAGAAAAACCTGGGAAAACTGATATTTGACCGTTAAAAACCAATGGAGTTCTATGGCACTACAGAGGATAGGTGTGGAATCACCTCAGTTCTTTCTCCTGTGCTCCTCTTTTCCTTACTGTTCTTTCATAGAATCACAGGGGTTGGAAAGGACCTCTGGAGATCATCAAGTCCAACCCCCCTGCTGCAGCAGGAACACCCAGGGCAGGTCACACAGGAACGTGTCCAGATGGGTCTGGAAAGTCTCCAGAGAAGGAGACTCCACAACCTCTCTGGGCAGCCTGTCTCAGGGCTCTGTCACCCTCCCAGGAAAGAACTTTCTCCTCATGTTGAGGTGCAACTTCCTGTGTTGTCACTTGGGGCCGTTTCCCCTCGTCCTGTCCCAGGCACCACTGAACAGAGACTGGCCCATTCTTGACACCCACCCTGCAGATATTGATAGACATTCATCAGGTCCCCTCTCAGCCTTCTCTTCTCCAGACTAAACAGCCCCAGGTCTCTCAGCCTTTCCTCATCAGGGAGATGTTCCAGTCCCCTCATCATCCTTGTAGCCTCCCTTGGACTCTTCCCAGCAAATCCCTGTCCCTCTGGAACTGGGGAGCCCAGAACTGGACACAATCCTCCAGATGTGGTCTCACCAGGGCAGAGTAGATGGGGAGAATCCCAGACAAATCACTTTCCCTTGGCCATCTTTTCAAATTCTTTAAGCAGGTGTTTCCAGGTATGAATTACCAAGTTACTGTTCAAAACCTACAGCATAAAAGAAGAAATCAGCCATACACTTCCTTAAATATTATCTCCACATCTCCTAAAGGAGGATGTTAGAGGGCAGCACAAGGAATGGAGTCAGGAAGGGTTCTGTAGGTATTTCTAGTGCCAGTTAGAGAATCATCTCTAAGGTCTCCCTGGAGCCTTTTCTTCTCCAGGCTGAACAGTCCCAACTCCCTCAGCCTCTCTTCATAGCAGAGCTGTTCCAGCCCTGTGATCATCTTTGTGGCCCTTCTCTGAACCTTCTCCATGTCTTTCCTGTGCTGAGAACTCCAGAGCTGGACTCAGTACTCCAGGTGGGGTCTCACCAGAGCAGATATGGTAAATAAAAACCAGTATTGAGCTGTGTGGGCTCTAGAATAACCTACCTAGTGGAAGGTTGATCGCTTGAGTCATGCAAAGCAGAACTAAAAATATGTTTTTTGTTTTTTTTTTTTAAATCATTGTTTCAGTGTAGGCTCTGAAGACCAATGATGTTTTGGCAACAGGATGGGATCACTCACTTCTTTCCAGTTCCAATACTATGCTGTGGTTCATAATTTCCATCCCAGTTATAAAACAAATTAAATGGGTATTTCAATGTGTTGTGTGTAATGTTGGGGGGGAAAGAAATCCCAGGTTTAATGACTGATGATAGGGGTTGCAAAGTTAATACCATGTCTTCTCTTTGCAAGCTCAAGTACGTTCTCTTTTCAGCTCAGCTTTCAAACTCCTTGGCCTTTGTTTCTGTTCCTTGTCCAAAAAAACTAACCTGCCAAGATGCAAATTGAATATTGAAGTAATTCCAAAATGTTTTTCACAGATCCAGGCTTTGGGCTGAATGGAAGAAGCTGTGTTAGTAAAATAGTTCTTGGTCTCCTGTTTCCTTCTCAAATCCACAGACTTCCTCTGAGCTGAGCATTGGGTGTGACTACTAATCCCCTTAAATATGTAACATAGACAATTTCAAACCATAAAATTACATCTGTGGAAGGGAAGAACTTGGGGTGACCATTTGGGATTCCAGGTTTGGGCTCTGTTAGGGAGTAGCAACCAAGTGACTGCACCATTTGTGCAGGCTTTAAACTCATCTCCAGGTGCTGTTCTTCAAATATTACTGATGTTAATGTCTAAATATGATTTTAGTTTTGATTTCCAGATGCCCCTTCTTTTTCCAAACTAGAATTATGGGTCTTTCCAGCAGGATTGATCTGAATGTCTCAGACAGGAGGAGTAAATGGTATAAAATCAATCACTTCCAGTGTTTCCTTCCCCTCTGTCTTCTGCAAGTCAAGCAATGGCCAACTCTCTCCATCTCCTTAGAGGACATGGATTGCTACTTCTCCATCCTTCTCTCTTCCAGAAAGAAGAGGTTTATTTGATTGAGCTTGTTAGTGGGAGGAAGGAATTGGAAGAGCAGAAATGATGTAAAACAAAGGGTGTCACTTCTTTTTACTCATCCAAAGAAGAGGTGAGAAGAGAGTTGATAGTCAGAAGTGGGTTTATGTAACTTGCTGAGAGAAGAAGTGAATAAAGGTGATTAGTGAGGTTGATTATGAGTCTGTGATTATGAGGTTTGGATTGAAATGTAATTTATTTTCATTGAGCATCAAGTTTCAATGAAATGTACTTAATACACCAAAGATGACATTATGCAGAGTGATACTTTTGTGTGCAATAGTCCTCGTTAAACAAATTTCTATTTTGACCCAGAATAACCCTGAATTGATAGAGGACCTTCTCCATGCTTTTAGGGCAGTTCCTGTTGGCTCGTTTTTTACCAGTCCTTTAAAGCTTTTTTGTGCTTATATTTGTCTCACCACCCTCGCAGGAAAGAATTTCCTCCTCATGTCTCACCTCAATCTCCCCTCTGCCAGTTTTAATCCATTCCCCCTCATCCCATCCCTCCCTGCCCTTGTCCCAAGCCCCTCCCCAGCTTTCCTGGAGCCCCTTCAGGCACTGGAAGGTGCTCTAAGGTCTCCCTGGAGCCTTCTCTTCTCCAGGCTGAACACCCCAACTCTCCCAGCCTGTCCCAGCTGCTCCAGCCCTCTCATCTTTATGGCCTCCTCCAGACTTGCTCCAGGAGCTCCATGTCCTTCTTATGTCCTTATTGCTCCATGTTGAGCAGCTGAATGTTCTAAGAGGAAAAAGTGGATTGATTCTCCTTCTGTATTAAACTCAGTCATATCATAAAATGTTTTGAGTTGGAAGGGTTCTTAAAGACCATCCAGTTCCAACCCCTCCTGCATGGGCAGGGACACCTCCCACCAGCCCAGGTTGCTCCAAGCCCCATCCAACCTGCCCTTCAACACTTCCAGGGTGGGAAGTGGTAGTAGACTTCTGCCTGGTAGTGGACTTCATTCAGCCTGGTAGTGGAGAGCACTGGAAGATATGAAGCTCTTAACCTTGGCTTTCTCTGGCCTGGCAGGGGAAGAGACCTCTCATCTGGCAAGAGAAAGGCTTTGTCAACAGTTAACTTCTCCATCTGCCCCACGACCTTCAGTGTGTGTGTGCTCTTGTCCATCAGTCAGAGCTTGTGCATGGTGCCTCTTGCCCAACTTGTCATGAGGGAAAATGGGAGGGAATTGGCAGCATTTTTTGGCTATTTTGGGTGGAACTGGAGACTTTGGAAAGGGTATGATCAAAAAGAAGAAAGGAGTGTGATGGCAAAGAGCATAGGAATTAAGGAATTGCCAGATTTAATCAGCTTTCTACACTTAGGGTGTTTTCACATGGTTTTAAATAAAGTTGATGAGATCTATCAGGTGATAATACTGCAGAGATGTCTTATTTATTTATTTATTCTTATTATTCTTTTAGAATAGAATAACTTAGCTCACATTGAAGGCTGGAAGCTAATTTACATGATTTAAGGATTGCATGAGTCCAGACAATTTTCAGTGTTCTTCTTCAGACCTCCATGCTGAAGAACCTTGTCCTTTTTTGGCTTTTTTCAGGTATTGAAAAATATCACTTGGTATGCTGAACGTGTCTTAACTGAGATCTCACTTGGGAGTCTCCTGATATTAGTGGTGATAAGAACCATCCAGTACAACATGACACGGACCAGGGTAAGTTCTTATGCACCTGGTGTGGGTTTCCACCTTCAGGGGCATCAATTTCACTTCAAACAGGGTGAGGTTCTTCAGTCTGTTGCAACCAATTGGCAGGGATTTTCAAGCCATGTAGATGAGGCACTTCAAGACACACTCTAGTGGGCAAATTTTTTAAAAATTACTTTTTCGGGGTGAGTTTGATGGTTGGACATGATGATCTTGGAGGTCTTTTCTGACCATGACAGTTCTGTGATTGATGTTTATACACACACTCTATATGAAGCAGTCCCTCTTTTATAAGCTTTATAAGTTAAGAGAACATCTTGAAACCATCACCAAGTAGATACACTTGAAATGTCTTCTCTCTGCTTTTGACCATGTCCTTTACAACAACACGTGTTACTCAGGCTTTTCAGTGATTCCTGCAAGAAGTGTCAACATGTATCAAAGCAACAATTTGATGTCTTTTTTTTTCTTCTTTCTTTCTTTCTTTCTTTCCTTTTTTTTTTTTTCTCTTTGTTTCCTGACAGGACAAATATCTTCACACCAATTGTCTGGCAGCCTTAGCAAACATGTCAGCACAGTTCCGCTCACTTCACCAGTATGCTGCTCAGAGGATCATCAGGTAAATATGAACCCTCAGAAAGAAACTTCACTTGAAAGCCACTTTTGCTGCAACTCAAGGGTAGAGGAGCTTGAGTTTTAAATGCCTGAATAGGTACTAATGAACTAAACAGCTGAAATGATAACTGGCTAATGAAATGATCCCAGAATAAATCATGTTTGCTTTAAACTTGAATCTGAGTCTGAAAAATTTCTGACTTGGAGCCTCTTAACTCAGGAGCTGCTTTCAACCTGGAAGTTTTTCAGGGATTGGTATGAATTTTGCTTTTCCTAGTCATGTATCACCTTATTATAAAAATGCTCTGAGTGGTGGGTCTCAAATAATATGCAGACTGGATTTTCAACTTGCTTTGCTTCTTTTTGCCATGTCTGCCAAAAGGTCTGTCAGTTAAATCAGCCCTAACGCAATGGTCAGTTGGTGATGAGGCCCTGCAAATATGAGCAATAAAACCTACACATTTGCCCTTGGGCTGATCAGATTTATTAGCTTGTATAATTATTAAATAGTTAATATCTGATCTGATTATGAAACAAGGACATAACTTTAAAGAAGTTGATACTGAAGTTAGTTCTTCCTATGTTGTGTCTGCCACTTTGTA